>NC_050178.1:1408705-1411205 GCF_008315115.2 Sander lucioperca
TTAAAAGATGAATGGTTTTAAATAGCTGAACGTATGCAGAAGTTACAGAGAGCCAAAAAATGTACGGATAAGAAGATTAAGATATAAGAATAAACTAGACTAAAATGCATTTCCTGCGGACAAAATGCGTGGAATGCTGGATCGCTGAATGCTAAAGCTAACTCCGGGTTGAATAGCTGTAAATCAGTAAGAAGATGTTGACGTAGTTGAAGATAGTTGAACAAGTGGAAATCGTTTTACTACGTATGAATCATTAAAAAGATGAAAAGCTTATGCTACACTGAACTGTTGTCTTCAAAAGTTGAATCATGTCCAAAAAGACGTAGACATTGTGAGGTCTGAGTATATTTTCTAACTGATAATCACTCACAACTGCAGAATATGACATAGTCAGTACGATCTCAAAGCTCAATGCAACTACACACTGCTAAAAAATCCGGAAATACTTGTTAGAGTTGGAAGCTAAACGGCATTACCCACGTGAAGAGCTACAATACATGTTAGCACAGCTTGAGCTGAACTGTATACGGTCGAAAAGCTGCAAGTTGAAATGATTACCTAAAGACGCTCTGCAAAGAGACATCACTGTGATATATTATCAGACACTGCATAGAACGAAAAAGCCTCATCTAGCCCTGTATATGAGGATGTTGACTCATGAGGTGCAAAGATGTGCTGAACCACGAAAGAAGGACAGAGAAGGATGACAGAAGGAGAAGGAGAGGAAGCAAAGATAAATGAGTTTATAGGAAAAGAGAGAGCCAAACTAAAACATGATATAGCCTGCATTGCTAAAGCTAACTTGGTTGACTAGCTTAAATCCGTAAGCAATAGTTGAAGTCTATGAGAGTAGTTGACAAAGTGAAATAGACATCTCGATCAGGGACATACTGACTGATGTCACAGCGGATGCAAACCTAGGATCTCCCACACCAAGAGTTCTGTGTCACAATATCCACTACCTACCAGCTGTATCGTCACTTACTGTTCCTTAGCACTTATAAAGCTGCTTTTGATCATTGATCACCACACATGCTAATGCTAAAAGTGAGAGACAGTGTGAGAGAACCGTAGGTTCTTTATTTAGAACTGTGAAAGTATGGAGGGGCTGAAAATTGGGAGCAGAAGAAATTTAAGGATTTGAGCATGATCTCATTGACTTCAATGTTTAAAAAAGTCATAAAAAGCTTAATATTTTAAAAAGTATAAATAATAGAAAAAAAGTTGAAGTCCATCATTAGCTGAAAGAGCTGAACATTTTAAACGTTGAATGGTTTTAATAGCTGAACGTATGCAGAAGTACAGAGAGCCAAAACGTACGGAAAGGAATAAAAACAAGAAACAGAAACAGACAAACAGACAGAGACAGACAGACCGAGACATAGAGAACAATCAAGAGAGACATGACAGACAGAGAGAAGATAGAGACAGGGAGAAACGAAACAGACAGAGACAGACAGACAGAGGAAACAAACAGACAGACAAGAGACAGGGAAAACAAACAGACAGACAGAGACAGGGAGAACAGAGACAGAGACAGAAGACAGAGACGAGACGAAGAAGACAGGATGACAGAGACAGAGACAAGACAGACAGACAGAGACAGACAGAGAGAACAGAGAGAGACAGACAGAGACAGACAGAGAGAGACAGAGAAAGACAGAGACAGAGACATAGACAGACAGAGAGAGACAGAGACAGACAGAGAAGAGAGAGAGACACAGAGACAACAGAGAGAGACAGAGAAGACGAGACAGACAGACGATGACATAGACATCGACAGACCGAGAGACAGACAGTATACGACACGAGAGACAGACTCAGACAGACAGAGATCAGGACAGACAGACACAGACCGACGAGAGAAACAACAGACCGACCTAGAGACGAGAGAGACAGCGACAGGGAGAACCGAGAACAGACAGCCAGTACGAGAGAGACAGAGAGAGACAGGGAGACGAGAGAGCAGACGCGACGACAGAGAGACAGAGACATAGAGAACAGACCGACAGACAGATGTACAGACAGAGACATAGCAACAGAGACAGAGAGAGAGACAGAGAACAGAAGAGACAGAGAGACAGGAGACAGACAGAAGACAGAGACAGAGAGACAGAGACAGTCAGACAGAATTGAACACTAAAGATGTAGACTAATGTTCATATTACTGCCTGTAGTATTCAGTTGACTGTCTGTGAAAGTGTTGTCATGGTAACGTATGACCAGTTGAAACCACCCTTTGAAGTCCTGTGTGAGATCCTCTTGATCTTTTAGATCAGGTTAACGTAATCGTGTCACCTGCTGAAACTGCCACTGTGCCCCCAACTGTAGCTATTCCAAAACACAGAGCAAGCTCTGAAATAAGCCCATACGCTAACGATAAGTTCGATTGGTGAAATGATGTAATCGTGCCCACCAGACGACCTTTTGTGAAGTATTCATGGTAAAATTCATGTTGAGAAACTTCAAATCGTCGCGATTTAAAAGTGGTTCGCTCTGC
>NC_050178.1:1716205-1801205 GCF_008315115.2 Sander lucioperca
CTACACGGCAGGACCTGGTCAATGACCTGAAGAGAGCTGGGACCACAGTCTCAAAGAAAACCATTAGTAACACACTGCGCCGTCATGGATTAAAATCCTGCAGCGCACGCAAGGTCCCCCTGCTCAAGCCAGCGCATGTCCAGGCCCGTCTGAAGTTTGCCAGTGACCATCTGGATGATCCAGAGGAGGAATGGGAGAAGGTCATGTGGTCTGATGAGACAAAAATAGAGCTTTTTGGTCTAAACACCACTCGCCGTGTTTGGAGGAAGAAGAAGAATGAGTACAACCCTAAGAACACCATCCCAACCGTGAAGCATGGAGGTGGAAACATCATTCTTTGGGGATGCTTTTCTGCAAAGGGGACAGGACGACTGCACCATATTGAGGGGAGGATGGATGGATGGGGCCATGTTTCGTGAGATCTTGGCCAACAACCTCCTTCCCTCAGTAAGAGCATTGAAGATGGGTGGTGGCCGGGTCTTCCAGCATGACAACGACCCGAAACACACAGCCAGGGCAACTAAGGAGTGGCTCCATAAGAAGCATCTCATGGTCCTGGAGTGGCCTAGCCAGTCTCCAGACCTGAACCCAATAGAAAATCTTTGGAGGGAGCTGAAAGTCTGTATTGCCCAGCGACATCCCCAAAATCTGAAGGATCTGGAGAAGGTCTGTATGGAGGAGTGGGCCAAAATCCCTGCTGCAGTGTGTGCAAACCTGGTCAAGAACTACAGGAAACGTATGATCTCTATAATTGCAAACAAAGGTTTCTGTACCAAATATTAAGTTCTGTTTTTCTGATGTACCAAATACTTATGTCATGCAATAAAATGCAAATTAATTACTTAAAAATCATACAATGTGATTTTCTGGATTTTTGTTTTAGATTCCGTCTCACAGTTGAAGTGTACCTATGATAAAAATTACAGACTTCTACATGCTTTGTAAGTGGGGAAAACCTGCAAAATCGGCAGTGTATCAAATACTTGTTCTCCCCACTGTATATGTGCGCCTGCTCTACCCACTGAGCCAACCCGGCCACTGTTTGATAGTTTTTTGTCAGTGAATTTAGGGGCACAGCGAGAATATCATTCCTTCAAACTGGAATAAGCACAGAAAATACAGTGGTTTAAACCTTGTGTTATACTGCTCCTCTAAAATAAACTTGCTGCCAACTTGGCTACTAACCCTATTTTATTTTTTTCACCAAAACCAATTTATGCCCATATTTGATTCCTTTTTGAGTGTTGATTTTGGACTTTGTCTGATAAACACTTTCTGATGAGTATCCATGCAGCTTTTCTATTAAGTAGATGTAGTAAATGGTTTTTAAAATATTTTCTACACACAACCCTAACCCTAGAAATGTACTTGAGGACAAACATGTAAAAGTGCAATTTCTATGTGCCACTTGTATGTGAACCCAAATCATTTAAGTTTGGGCGTGTCAGTGTGTTCTGTGGTGGTAAACGGACATTTTCAGCATGTCATAGATAACAAGAAGAGATTTTTGTCGGCGCTGCAACCATAACAACCCTCACATTGGCATAACGATAACAAGACGAATGCTGGCGCCGTTGTATGTGAGGTCAGACAGTCAGCGTGTAAAGCAGTGAACCCAGAACATTTCATACCTTCTGTGTGCAAAACGGCAAACAAGCAGCCACATACAGAAAAACAAGGGGGTAGATATGATGGCATAACTGAATTTGTAGTGCATGGGCGTTCACAGGAAACAGCTCAGTGTGGCTGAGAACGAGACTGAAGTGTAGGAAGAGTGCCAGGATGAGCCAGACTAACACGGAGACTCGATGAGACCTGGTTCTTATTTTCATCAGTTACATCAGGAGGAGCAAGGTATCAGTTGATCTTGAGGTCAGCACACTGAACAGCATCCAGCACTGATACAGCACCTACTGCACACATACCTGGGAAGAAAAGATCTCAAGCATCAGATATACCTACACTGAGATGATTAAGTTGACCTAAATATTGTACATAGTGTAGGGCAGTAGACAGTATAATCTTGACTTATTACATGAGGGGGTCTATTTATATAAATATTGTTTTTTAGACAATCAACCTTTTTACTTGATTACTTTACTGCCTGTTTATCTTTTTTTTCAGAGGGTCTTTGCCCAGAAACCAAGCAGTTGTTAACCTCCACCTCTAAGAAGAAAGTGAAGGGTGGAAGCAAAGGCGAACCAGCACATGAAGAGGAGCCCAAAACACATTCTCAGCCCGTTAGCATTCACTTGCATTTCAAGCGGTATGTCTTTGATCCCCATAAAAAGATGGTTCAGTCTTGACCTTTGTTGCATACACACCAGCCTGTCACAGTGCTTCAAACGGGCAGAAGGCAGTTTCACAGGTCATGTTGAGGTGAGGGGGACACTGGCCTCTGTATCAGGGTTATGATCATTTTCTTCTGTCAGCCTCTGATGGAGACAGGCTGCTGAAATGCAATGATTGTGGAACGCATGTGAAACAATTATTTTTTTATCTGCCTTTGTGGATATGGACTTGATCCAGTTTGCACCATTACAAGGTTGGAAGCCGCTCTTCTCTTCCTTAGCATTTGAGTTGTCTTAAAAAAAAAAAACGGTACCTTTGTTCTTTTTCTTCAGTATGTTTCTAATTCAGCTGAGCCTTGATTGGCAAAAACACATCAGCTGGCATTTACGTTTCAGGTTTCATTGGCTGTGTGATTTCAAAATGATTTTTTTTTACTTTTTCCGTTTTATTTTACTTTAATGACTGATTTAATGAATTTGTAGAGCTGCATTTTTACCAAGAATACCAGTTATTCCAGTAACTGCTTGAGTTTATTTGAATAACGATCTTTATAGAAAGACAAATAAAGCAAAATCTATGCTGAAACTTTATATCTGACTGTTGTTTTTTGCATGAGCTTTAGTTGTGTACCAAACTATTTGCAACCAGCTGAATTCATCACTAATTATGTTCAAAAACGTTTTTACATAAGTGTATAATGAACACTTTCCATGCTAGCAGCAGTTTGTATGTGCAGTACCTACTGTGGCACATGTACAGGAGTCAAAAGAGATCCTGTATCTACATACTTTATTTGCAGTTCCTACGCACTAAATACATACTGAACCCTAAACTTTAATTTGTGTCTAACCCGTGTTTCTCTCTGGTTAGTTTGTTATGCTGTCATCCATACTGTATAGCATAATGGGCACATTTTAAATGAGTTTTCCAAATGTTACACTGTCCAGAATCAATTGGATACATATACAATCCCATCGTAACTAATATCCATAAGAAGTGCACCTACTACTGTAGCATGGAGTTTGAAACTGCCTACTGAATCGCATTACACTAGTCTGCAAAAGCATGATCCATACATACATGGTGTAAGATTTCAAGATTTCGAAAAGGGATCTCTGGTAATTTGGAACTTTTGTGTACAATATAGTCATTTTGATACTGGTTTTGAAAGTGCTATTTTAAGTGCCCATATTATGAAAAAATCACTTTTTTCTGGGATTTGGGGTGTTATTTTGTGTCTCTGGTGCTTCCACACGCATACTAACTTGGGGGAAAAAAAACATTCATGCTGTTTTGAGTGTGATACGGGTTTCTGAATGTGTCCTGCCTTCAGTCTCCGGGTGAGCTGTTCAAAATCGGCAGGGCTTTTTACGTCACTAGCCGAAACGAGGTGGCTAACCGTAGCATGCTAGCGCTAGCATACTAACTCGTTCTGAATGGCAAAACACTGCTACAACACACACTAGTTTAACATAATCTACAAAAGAACTACCTACATGTCCCTATTCTGCAGGTATTCCACGCAAATTTGGAAGTGTCATGGGGTGGTGATGGCACATTGGATATGACACATGCCTTTGGTGTGGGAGAGCCGGGTTCGATTCCCACTGCGACACATCAACCAATGTGTCCCTGAGCAAGACCCTTAACCACTAGTTGATCCAGAGGCGTGTGACCTCTGATATATATATATATATATATATATATATATATATATATAGCAATTGTAAGTCGCTTTGGATGAAAGCGTCAGCTAAATGACATGTAATGTAAAGTGTGCCCTCGTTTAGAAGAAGTCTCCCGGCTAATCCTGCTTTGTACTACTGAAGTTGTAGAAACAAACAGCTAGCTAGATGATGTGATCCTTACCTAGCTACTGTGCATGTGCAACTGCCAACAAAGAGGTCTCACCCTGTAGCTAAAACAGAGACCTGAACACAGGGTGAAAAGTGGAGCTGCAGTACAACAAAAATATGGTGTTTTTTGAAAATTAAACCATGTAAACCCCAAAATACAATTCTGAACCTGAAAATGAGCATAATATGGCCACTTTAAATTGAAAAAGCCATAACCGAATCATATACTGGAGTATTTAGAGATGGACATTATCTACTGCATGTTTAACCATGTGAGGGTCTTTTATTAAAAATGAAAAAAACAAAATGGAAATGGCAAGAAAATTGTAACAATGACAATCCATATTGTAGTTGATTGATGGTCATTGAGAACTGTACATGGCGGAAATCATCATCTCTTTGTGTGTCTGTGAGTGTTTTTTTGTGTGTGTCCATCCTGTCATAGAAGTGTTGTGGGGCGGGGTAGCGAGAGTGCTGGACACTCAGTATGTAGCGGATGATGTCAGCAAACTGTCCCTGTGAACAGCGACTATCTCAGCAGGAATCTGTGGAAATTGGAGAGAGAGGGAGGAGGGAGGAGCAGCAGGAGCAAGAAGGGACACTGCAAGGATTGTTCCTCTGAGTGACAGTCCTTTTAGTCTTATCTCCTCTCGTTCCTCTTATAGAAAACCAGACGGGAAAAAAAATCTGTCGCTTTTTATTCCTGTGTCTCTCCAATTTCTCTTTCTCGCTCCACCCCCCTCTTTCATTCTCCATCCATTCCGGTTTTTATTGAAAACCTTTTTCTCTGACCATTATTGGTGTGATGTCTCATGAGAAAGAAATGGAAATCATCGCTAGGCTCCAAAATATTTCCCTTCATGTCATAATTTTCTACATAGTTTTTTTTGTTTTTAAAGCTATATCTGATCCATATCTTATCTGTATCTTTATCTGCATGTTATCCTTCTTTAAACTATAAAAAATGCATACACACTAAATTGGTTGATAGCCATTCTTGTATTGCATTTCAATTTATGTGAAAAAATAAAATGTGTTTTGCCTTAATATAATTGTAAACACTAAATCAATTTGCCAATGCCTCTTGTTAGAAGATGATTATTTTCATCTTCCTTGCCTTGATTAAGATCCTATTGCGTGTGTGTGTGTGTGTGTGTGTGTGTGTGTGTGTGTGTGTGTGTGTGTGTGTGTGTGTGTGTGTGTGTGTGTGTGTGTGTGTGTGTGTGTGTGTGTGTGTGTGTGTGTGTGTGTGTGTGTGTGTGTGTGTGTGGCGAGAGAGAGAGAGACACCACAGCTTAGGTGAGGAGGTTTGGGTGGACTGAATAATCCGCTTTTGGAGCCGTAGCTAATTGTGGCAGGAGGCTATGGGACTCCAGCTGGGAGTGTGTTCTCACCTCAACACACTAAGGCTGGGCGATATAAAGAAAATCAAATATCACGATACTTTTAACCAAATACCTCGTTATTGACATTGTGATGATATTATAGGATTAACAATTGGTGTTTTCATATACAGTATTATTATAAGAGGCAGATCCCTGAAATGGGGAAGTGATTACACCTATTCTTCATGTTCATTTAACTGCTTTATGGCAGTTAAACCTGTTGCAAGCTTTAAATTTGCACGATGGTACAAATGTACATAATGCATGTTTCATCTCTCCAAAGCTGTTTTCTTTTTCATATACATATTGATTGATTTGCTGGGTAATGCGTGACAGGTTGCTATTTGTCAGTATCGTGAGTTTCCGTTGACTGCCTGTAGCTCCAAAGACTTTCTCTTTTATTTTCTGTCTTTTCTTAAGATGCATACATAAGATCAAGGGAAGGAATGAAATGTGTAGGAGATTCTGCTTTCATGCAGACTTCACTTGCTTTTCTGTTGTTCCAACCTGCTGCTCATACCTGCATTATTTCTAGGGCTGCAACTAACGATCATTGTCATGACCTATTAATCTGCAGACTGTTTTTTCTATTATTCAATTAAAATAGTTTGGTCCACAAATGTCCATCAAAATCTCCTAAAACCTAAGGTGATACCATCAAATTCCTTGTTTTGTTTGACCCCAAAATATGAATGTACTATAACATACAAACAAAAGCAGCAAATCTGCAGATTATGAGTGTTGATTATGAGCCCTGTCTGATAAGCACTTTCTGCTGATTATCCGTGCAGCATTTTTTTTATAAAGTAGATGCTTTTAAAAATATTTTCTACACGCAAATACCTAGAAATGTACTTGCTTTTTGCCTAAATTGCATTTTGCCTTAATATAATTGTAAACACTGAATCAATTTGCCAATGCCTCTTGTTAGAAGATTATTTTCATCCTTGTCTTGATAAAGATCCTCTTGTGTTTCATTAACAAAGACACTGTGTGCACCGCGTTTCCCCCACTATGTTTTAACATGCATGCTAATCCTGTTGATTTTTGTGTGTGTGTGTGTGCGTGTGTGCATGTGTGCGTGCGTGCGTGCGTGTGTGCGTGTGTGCCGAGATTGAGACATGAAAGGGATTACACCTACTGTTCTTCATGTTCATTGTGACCTGTATTTGGGGCCCAGTGCTCAGATTCATAACTACAATTCCCCATAAGACGCTCCTCTTCCGCCATAGAGATAAAACACAGCCATGATGATTTCCCTTCAATACCCCTGTCCCTTTTTTGCCCAGGTCTGCCAGGAGTCGAGGGTCAACATCTGAGCTCTGAGCTGAATGTTTATAGATGGGAAGCGGTCACTGATGAGCAGAGATAACAGGCAGCCGCGTAATAGAAAGAAACCGAGGAAAAGGGAACACCGGCTGGATTATTGACAAGGCACAGGAGGAGGGCAGGAAAAGAGTTTCAAATGTAGCTTAAGGCAGAGGAGACTAAAAAGACTTATTAGCAGACGTTTGACTGATAAATGGGTGCAACATTAATTAACAATTTAACCAGTGGGGAGATGGTTAGGCTGCTAACGTGCTCTCTTTTGATAACATTATATAACCATTTTACTCTAAACTATTTTTATTCCTTTTTTTTATTTGACGGCATATTTTTCTAGTTTTTTTTTCCACATTTGTCTGATGGATCCCTCACCAGCTCTGTTTACATGCTGGTATTGGTCTTTACTATATCAGTTTTTACAGTATCACCTCCCTTCAACAAAGATTATGTTTATTGCTGATTATTTGATGACAGAAGCTGTATCAGCCAGCTTCACCGTACTAATGAGCACAGACACAGATAGGATCACCCTCAGACCCCTCACTCCTCTCAACCCTCGTCTGCAAATATAATTAGCTATGATTAAAATGGGTATTGTTTAATTAATACCTCCGCAGCCTCTTTCAGTCGACTCCTCCATTTCCGGCACTACTTATCTCCCAAACCCTCCCCCCATCAGCTGTTGGAGCCTTTTTATTTTTTACTAATGCCTTTGTAAATCATGGTCACAAATATGGGCCTGCCAATTATACCTATATTAAGGTGTAATGTCAGAGTTGCTTTCACTGCTCCTAAAATAGTTTGACCTCTGTGTTATTGTGTAAGCAGCGTTTTAATGCAGGAGCTGGTCCAGGTGGTGCTTGTACTTATGCTAACTCCTTTATATCCTGTAGCATATATAGAATGAATTCAGCCAGCCCATGAATTGAAGTGGAATAAAAAGTAAATGTGGTGTATTTGACTAAAACGGATAAGGTTTCACATTACTCAAGCAAAGTATTAGGGCCTCTTGGATGGCATTACTTGTTGCTTTGTGTGGTAGCGTCAAAATAAAATTAGCTGTGAAATAAGTCAAAGAATACATTCAGCGGAGCAGCTTAATGTTACTGCGAAAGACAAGATTAGATAGTTAAGGAGTTTCCCTCAGGTTTTGTGTTGCAGAATATATCAAGAGGAGGTAAAGTGTCAGCACTAGCCTCACATAACCTTAAACAAATAGTTAAACAATTAGTTACACTTGATACTGTTAAGATCGCAAGTGACATAATATATAAGGCTGAAAAGGAGGAAAAGTATTAACCTGTGAACATCCTAATTTTGTATGCCAACAACAAAGATCCCAGAGCGTTAGTGTGTCATCCTCTTTGCTTTAAATCAGTTGTCCATCATAACTGATCTACCCTCATGTTTAACGCTCACGCTCTTTCAGTCTTAACAGGGGTTTCTGACAGTGGAGTATTTCTTTGTAAATGGGATGAGATGACGACAACAAAAGAATCTTTATGATCCTGGTCCATTCAGGACCATGTGCGCCTGTCTTACTTAGTGTTGAGCTGTTGTGTTAATGTGTTTTTATAATTTAAAAAAGTTTTAATCTTATCATTTACATTCCAAATTAACTTTCCCTCTGCATGGCTGTATTAAACATTTCTTAATGAACACATTTAGAATTTTAGTGCAGACACTGAGTTTGTCAGTTAGTTTTAGAAAAGACAGGACAATCTGCAATCATCTCCTAAAACCAAATTTCCTTATTTGATTGCATATTAAAGAGGCTCATTAGCTGATATATGTCCACAACATTGTCCTCAGGGCTAAACCGTACACCCTAATGAAAGAAACGCCTTTAAAACCACCATTGTTCTCCCATCAAAACATGCAAATTAGTGCTGGCACCTCAATGAAGCAATGTATTGATATACTGCTTTCCTACCCTGACACACACACACACACACACACACCACAAACAACTGAAACAACTGCGTTTTTTTTTACTGCCGCTTTGATCCTCCCATCTCTGTCCTCGTCACCTCAGGACAAGGGGACAGTCAGTGAAAAGCCAAGGCTGATGGGTGAAGAATAACATTCGATCATTGCAGCTGAGCTCAGCAGAGTCCAGTCGTCCAGGTCAGAGGTCACCTGCAACATCACCTTGAAAAATGCCAGCCAGTAGTCTGTGCGCCTGCCGACGTTACTCACCTTCACATACAGAGGCGAGGGGGAGGCAGACATATATGTAAACACAGTCCGACACTGCAGTTGTGACTCAGATTGATGTGATGAGCGAAATAGTGTAGAAGCTGAGATGATTCAGTTGTCAGAGAAAAACAAGATGGAGGACACCTCCCATCGCCTCCCTTCATTATTCATCCTCCTTAAACATCTGTTAGCTAGTCACATAGCTATCCTCTCTGTAGTTAACATAGTTTTAATCCCATAAAGTAGAACAAGTAACTACAAACTACTGCCTCATTTCAGCAAAACATTTTTTTAAATTAGGCTGTAACTATATATTCAGTTCAGTTCAGAATTAGCACTAGGCCAATATACTGGCTGACATCAGCTTATTACAGATATATTAGTATTGGAGAAGAAACAAGAAACTGCAGTGCAGAAAGGCCAAAGACATATTTGTGGTATGTCACCATCACATTTGTATACAAATTTATTTTTCAACTATAAAATGAAGATATCTTGGTCACAATTCTTTGAAAAAACAACTTTAAAAGGAACCTGGGAAAATATGTCTCCAAAACAAATTGACATTCTCTGCGAAACAGCAGGACTCCAGGTTGATCTTTTTCTTTTTTGATCTCTTAATCTGAGTTTTTGTCCAGCTAACTTTCAGATCAATATAGATGCTTAACTAATATTAAACTACTAGATTTTGGTTTTAGGTCCTGTTTAGGAACAAAATGTTCCCAATAATTATGTTAAACCAACATAGTAATGGATTTAAAGGAAAGGCCTGAAGCTGTTCCCTTTCGAGCATTGTGTTACTGCTGCGGGGACTTGAGGCTGCACGGAGGAGGGTTTCAAAACTGGGGGTCCAGTTGATGTGTAGGGTCATGTGAAAAGTCACTTCCACTATGGATAACCTTGTAAAAGATGTCAAAGGGATGTCAACTATTCTTGGATTTTCCTGCTTGTTTAACAATTGAATGAAATATCTTCAGGGGAGTCAATTTGGTCTGCTGAAACGCAGAGGTAGATGTTATGTTTAGATTAGTCACCAAACAGGATAGTCCTTAACAAAGAAACCAGTCCTAACTCACTCCTTATGTGTCAAACAGTCTGTGTCGTTAGCTTTCTGAATCCACTAAGCCTAAAATATATTTAGCGAATTATTTAATTTATTAGAGTAGTGCAAACTGTATCGTGTTCATGTCAATGTTTCTGACATATAAGTCTAAATTTGCGAATTCCCTCAGAAAAGTACAATACAACACCACAATGTATCTTTTTTGTTGTTGTGACACATAAGAGTTAAAATGTCTTTATTGTTGTGTTCTGCATTGTAATGCATAAAGCCTGAGAGAAATCATAAACACAGGCGTATCATTGGCTGTTGAATTCAAGTTAAATCTCGTAACTAAAATGGCCCATTGACATGTAGTTGTTCAGTAGTGCAGTGAGTATGCAGATCTTGAAACTTGAAGCTAAAAGTAGCGAATCCATGCTGTATAAATGCTCCATGTCAAATCAAAACTAAAAGTCATAAATGCAGAATAATACATTGTACTATATATTTCTTAATCAAATTATTATTACTGATGCATTAATGTATAAGCAGCATTTTACTGATGAAAATGGTGGTGGTGTATCTAGTTCAATAACTTATGCATTATAATGCATTATATTTTGTAAGCATGTTGTTATGTAAAATCTAAATTTTTAAAGTAAGTAGTAACTGTAGCTGTGAAATAAATGAAAAAAATACCACACATTTGCAGTGAAGTACAGTGTTTGAGTAAATGTACTTAGCTACTTTCTACCATTGTAGTTGTAGTTGCAAGTTAATCTTAATGGCTAGAAATTTTGGTAAGCGATCACAAGCAGCACATGTCTGTGGCATAAACACTGTAAATGCAACACCTAGATACTTTCATCTTTTAAGTTGATATGGAGAACCTGTTAGCGAAAAGGTATTTACACATCAAGCAGACACGGAACAACATCATTCATTTGGTGTTCACCTGATGAATATAAGTCCAATATATAGTCTACTTTTTGCTCTGTTTTGGTTTCCATCAACTCCTGGGGGAAATATTTGTCTCTTTAGCTGGTAATGCTCCACTATGTTCAACAGCTAGTCGCTAACTTGGAGTTTTAAGAGCTTTTCTTGCAAAAGACACTGATTAGAGTGGTGAGACTGAACCAAAACACTAAAGATGCGAGGGAAAGCAAAACCATGAGCTGAAAGATGCTAAAATGCTCCATAGAGCTGAGGGGAACTGCAGAGGCTAGTGATAATTATCTTTGGGTTTATCATTATTAGCGACCTTTTCAGATACATGTAGTCATTTGATCCATTTTGAATATAAAAATATAGCAGCTTGATTATTAGGAGAAACACCCTCACTGATGCACAAGTGGTCCCAGTTATAACCTTAGGGACCAAGTTGCTGTGTTACTATTGTTATGAAGGTGGATAGGTTTAAAAAAAAAAAAAAAAAAAGTATTCATATGTATGAAACAGCTGCTGCACTGCCATGCAGAGGGTTTTAGTGCCACAAAAAAACAAAAGAACTTAAGAACCTCAGAATCTCAGCTGTAGGAAACCACAAATGGTTCTTTAATTATCAGAAAAAAATTGTTTACAGATTTAGAGGTTCTTCATTTAGAGTAATATGCTGCATACCATTTTAAACCCACAAAAACCTCTATGCTTTCTTTTTTAAGCAAACACAAGGTTATCAGATTAAAGGATATGTATTGTGCCCTGAAGTCTACGCTGTGTCTACTGTAATGGGCCAGTGTATACAGAGTTAATCCTGGACTGACAGGCAGGGACAGTGGGGTTCTGACGGGGCCGGGGGGCTCAGTGTCTGCAGGGGGACCCAAACATGGCTCTGGTTCTGTCTGGGACCCGTCTGAAAGCCCGGCACTGTCAAGCTGGCCCAAACACTGCCTGATGGGGCTTTTAGAAGAGCAGAGTGAGTGACGGAGGTTTAGAGGAGATCTGACACTGCAGCCTGTGGTGCTGCTGTTTATGTATGTATGCTAGCCCTCCAAAAACTGTGTTTATGAAAACAGTGGCCCGGTGCCCATCAGATACGAGCTCCAGGGCTGGGACAGGCACAGCTCCTCTGAGAGAACTACAAGTAGACAGAAAGACAGACAAAGACAGAGAGAAAATGGGACAGTAAGACGAACAGAACTTATAAAAACGAGGCAGGTGGGTTCATTTGATGCAAAAGTGGTCTGAAATAACTTTCAAACCAGTTTTAGCAAAAGCTCTGTTCATCTGTCTCTCAAACTCTTTATTCCTGTTTACCGCTCCACTTTGTCTTGTCCTCTCTCTTTCCAAATGTTTGAGCTAAACGTAGAAAGTACTTTGCCTCTCTCACTAATCCCCTTTCTGTCTTTAATTTGATTTCTTCCCTTGTTTTTCCCCTTCGGTTGTCTTCCTCCTTAATTAGCTCATATCCCCCTGGTTTGCCAGATTGAAGGTGTTGACATGCACACGGCACAGCCCCAAATCAAATATATATTCTGCCCTCCCAACCGCTAACATCACACACACTTCCTTCTTCTACTTTCAAGGAGACTAAATTGCATTTTTGTGCCTCCCCTTGTTTTTTTTGCTGCTTGCCCACTGGCTGCTGCAATAATCAGTTGTTTTCTGTTTGAAGTCGCAGATGCAGAGTGGAAAACCACACAGTTTATAATTATGATATTGTCATTTTCTATTTTTGAAATTAGTTTACTGTATTTTGCAGAGATAAAAGTGTGGGTTCCTCATATAAACACAATCAAAACACTTTGTTTAATACTCTATACATTGTTTTTCTATTAATACATTGCAGTGACTGCTTCCACATTGTGTACAGTTCTGTACAGTGTTATGCTCACACACTTTTCCTCTAAGTTTATTTCACTTGTCCTTGATCATTTTAGTGTTATCAAAGGAAAGCGGATGGAAAACTGCCTCTCAAAGTTCACATTTCAAATATTTTAATTGTTTTATGCAGCTTTCATTTATTTTTCTAATAATCCCCTGAGGCGGCTGGAAGGATGTTTACTGTCTTTGATTTGCAGTCCTGTAGCTCTTACTTAAAGCGTTAATTAACCTCTAAATGGAGAAATTATAGCAGGCACACAAGTATGTGTGCACGCTTGACAATCACACACACGAACACACAGACTCCAACAATGGAAGAGAGTTTTTTTTCTGCTTTTCATCTGAGATCTCCCTTCCTGCTTCTTTCACTCTTAGACGTGTACCAGACAACATGCAAGTCGACATTTATTCTCTCTCTCTTTCTCCTACTCGTCCCTTTTGTGCACCAAAGTCTAACTCAATCTGGGCCTCCGTATTCTTTGAACTTCTGTCAGCGCAGAAATAACATTACAGGTTCAAAGACAACAGATATCTGTTTTCTGCTAAGAACCAGTTAATCTGCCTGCCTTTCACTTCTGTTCTCTCTCTCTCTTCAGTTCCTTTTTGTCCTATATGTCATCATTGCGTTTTTTTTTCTTTTTTGTTCACTTCTTACATAGCTGGTAAAACATTGTATTATTTTGATATAGGCTCTCATTAGCTGTTCAGTTTAATTAAAGGCCCTCATTCATATGAAAATGGGACACTGATAGTGATTTCCTTCCCTAGCAACAATCGCTAACCTTGCACAGCAACTCTTAATTAGAAACTGGCTTGATTGACATTGAGTACGAACTATACACACTCATACACACATGCATACATAGCGCAAGCACAAGCACAAGCGTTCTGTAAAACAATATAATATACCTCTGACTTGTGTAATAGCAGTAATACTAAGAATGTATCACCTAAAGTTAAACTAATACAGGATATTTGTAGAGGAATAAATACTATACATACTGTATGAATATATACACTCTCAAAAGCTCTGTTGTCCTGTTTTTAGGGGCATTATATTATATTATTATATATACTATTCTATATTCTTTCTCCTCTGGCCCTCTCCTCATTTGTTTCCTGGTCACGCCTCACGTTGTCAGCGCTCTGATAGGTTAATTCATGCAGTGTTTACTGTCCTGAAAAGATTCCCATCAGGCCTTTCTCCCCTCTGTTTTCCCTCTACCCCTCGCTCCTCCTTTCACTGCTTCATGGCTGCATATTAATCATCAGGTGTGTGTACATAACATCATTGCGAGGAGACAACAGAGGAGCAGAGGCCGTTCGAGGGTGACACTGAACAGCAGATATAGTGACTGATAGCGTAGAACAAAATCTGATTTCACTTCTGCGTCCTGAAGCATCAAATGGCCAGTTTATTATTTTACAAGTTATATGACACACTGGGCAAAATTATGCATTTTAAGATATGTACCTATCCACTTTTATGATGATTGATTGTTGGGTTACTTTTACCCCCTATTAAGCATTTATAAGCAGTATATTAACACTTGGAACATGTTTATAATACACAATAATGTTGTTGTAAGCTGCTATAAGTGTTTCTTAATTTATTTTTTAACAACTCCTATGAAGCATCCATAACTGCCATATAAACAGTTAATGAATGATTGATAACACAGTGTAACATAGTTGTAATCATATTTATATTGTATGATTACACACAGATTGTGACAGCATGCTATAAAACATTTATTAACAGTTCATACACAATCATTCACATGCATTTTTAAAACTGTTTATAAATGTGTTAAAAACACAACGAGATGTTCATATTTTTATATTGGAAATAGTAGTAAAAAAGTCTTAGCTTGAGGTCCACTTACGAGATTTCTTCCAGAGCTTTCAGCCACATCTTGCGGCCTTCATCGGCGGAGGGCGTTTGCTCAAGAAAAAGTACTTTGAAATAAGTATTAACAACAAACATTTCATTGATAAATACAAGTAATAAATATAATAAATACATAGTCTAATAATTTCACAACTGTGGTATATTATGCTGTCATTCAGTCATTCATCATACTGTACACCAGTTATGGATGCTTCACAGATTGTTGTTGACAAGTACATTAATGAACACTTACAAATGCCCTTATCACTGCTTACAACTACACTATAGTTATAAACCATTTATTCTTTTTTTTTTTACTGCTTACAAATGTAGTGGGATTAAAGTAAAGTTTTAATAATTAGTTGTTTGTTATGTTAAGTCTGGTTTGTTGGTACAGTCCAGTATCACACAATGTATCATCAGCAGTTTTGAAAGAAAGTCTGCTTTTTTAAATTTTCTTTTATTCATCCTTTATTTAACCAGAAAGCTCCCATTGAGATACAGTATCTCTGCCAGGGAGTCCCGTCAAGCAAAATGAAAAGTATAAATAGTGCAAACGGGGACAGATAACATCACAAAAAATACACCAAAACACAACCATGGACACAAAACATATAGAAATCAGAAGCTGTATATTTTGTTTGACAACGTGATCTAAAAATGAATCACACAAATTATCAAGAAATTATCAGTAGTTTCTTCAGTTATTAAGTTTTTTGGGGGGGGGAAATATTGTGCTTTCCCCCCCCCCTCCTTTCTTCTTTTGCGGGTCAATTGGTTTGTATCTATGATTTCATTTCATTTCAACTCTTCAATTATACATCGAAATTTACCCAGTGTATAATTCATATGGCCAAAAAATACACATTGGGTTTTGAGTGGTACTGAAATTTAAAATACTACTTTTGCTAATGAACCATCACTGTTATTTTTTATTTCTTTGTATGTTCCAAGAAATTCAGTTTGTATACTCTCACAGTTAATTTGCTCAGACACACAAACAAACACACACACGAGGGAGCATATAAATCAGCCTGTTTGGGCCGGCTTCACCTGCCATCAACGGGTCTGACTGTCTGTCTGCTCTGAGAGGAGCACCAAACTGAAAAATCAGATTAGACATACTCCAGACTCTTATGCGTTGCTGAGAGTCTGTGTGTGTGGATGGGAAGATTTAATGGAGGATTGGGGTTGAGGGGTTGTCTCTTTACTGATGTCAGGCCCAAGGCTTAAAGGTAGTGTCCCACGGAAATGAGCCATTAAAATTGAGGATGTATTTATTTTTCCCCTTCCCCTTTTCCCTCTCTGCATTTGGCATGGGGTGCAGAAGTCAGGCAGACTGTTTGGGAATGATTTGGGGGGATAGGACGACAGCCCCAGCTGTAGACCAGCCTGTGAATTAGATTTCATAAATGGAAATGCAGCTTCGATTATCATGCTTTTATTATTTAATCAGCAATATCTGGGAGAGGGTTGGGTGTCTTGAATGCTTCCGATTTGCCCAGACAGTAGTTCAAGCATGTAACTGGATCTCCTCTTGTCACAGACAGACATTGCAGTAAAGTTAAGTGTGCACACTATTGACTCTCTTACTGGATTTTTTTTTCTGCTGTAGTTCTCCAGCTTCAAGCACTTTCATACAGTTTTGTTTTGAGTTCTTGAAAATAAGCCACAGACGTACAAGCACAGGCCGGTTTCAAGCAGATAGGAAGATTGCACAGAAGTGAGGGATGTGGTTGTAGTTACGGATGAGGTGTTGCTTTATCAGCTAGCACGAGGCCAGGATTGGTGCTCTGAGCAGACCTTTGATGTAAGTTGTGATCCAGACAGCAAAGGAGGTGAGCTATCACACAGAAGTGATGAGGGGTGATGAAGTTTAGAACACACATGAGCAGCACAAAAACACCAAAACATAATCAACCCAACCCAACCCAACCCAACATCAGAAATACTGCCAATCACAGGTACAGAACATCTAGAAAGTGAGGACTTTTTCTAGTCTGGTTCTACAGATGTTTCTGTTTGGTGAAAATACAGTAGTTTGTCAACTTGTTGAGCTTATCAATCAAAGATGATTAGGCTATTTAATAGATGGAAAGAGCAAAATCGCCAACACTTTTTGAAATCCATTAAACACCAGAAGACATTTTCTAGTTTCAGGTTCACAAATGTGATCATTTTCTGCTTTTCTCTGTTTTATATGTTTTAAATTCAATATCTTTGGACTGTTGGTTGGACAAAACTAGAAGTCACCTTTGTCTGGGAGATAGGGATTTTTCACTCTTGTTTGATATTTTTTATACACTGAGTGGTTTATGGGTAATCTGAAAAATAACCAATGATGAAAATTATCAGTAGTTGGTTAGTTGCAGCCTGACCAGGATTGATCTGTAACCCATCCAATATTGAAATCCAACACTGTAAACAATTTTATAGATTTTGAAATGATCACATACAACATGCAATAGAAAGGGACAATGTAGGAAGAAGAGAGAAGAGTGTTTTCATGCAAAACAAAGTAAGAATGCTTTCAAACGGGCTGAACTGTCACTTGATGAGCTAATGTGATGAATACACATGTACACAGGTTACTGGCTGTGTTTTCTGTAAGTATATCCCTTATCCACCATTTTAAGACTAGAAGTTAACATTTATATTTAGTACTGCAGTACTGCATGTTTTTATTTTGCAGTCTGTTTTGGCAGCAGTGATTTGGATTGCCCAGAGTTCATATAAATACCACACTCACCACAACCACGATGGTCAGATGTCATGGTCTGATCACTCTCCATCTACTGATCTCTCTGTGTATTAATCTCCATAATACTGGTGTCTGTTTAATAAAATGTGCGGTGGATTTTAAGCCTCAGTGAACTCCGTGGGCAAAATAGACTTCAGGATCATTTCATATGGGAAGCGTTAGCTCACTCATCTGGATGTTGTTTTGACTTATGGAAGTCTCATCTTGGTTAACTCGTTCATTTTCTTCCCTTTGCTAATCTTTTCTTTAATTTTCATCCTAATGAAGCAGAACTGTTCACAAAAACAAACATCGTTGCTCTTATCTTCCTTGCTTTCTCCTTCTGTCGGTGGACGTGAACAACTTTCCCTCCTCCTTTTCTGTTTCTCCTTTCTCTTAGTCCAGTGCTGATTCTTAACCATAAGGTGACAAAACAACATTGTTCAACAACACTTGTATTTTTGTTGCATCTGCATTACGCTGACAATCCTAAAGTACAATTTAGCTTTCTAACTCTGAATATAGTTAAAGTAATCATATTATGCTTTTTGACTTTTTCCCTTTATTGTGTTATATATCTTTTTTGTGCACGTTATAGGTTTACAAAGTGAAAAAGCCCAAAGTCCACCCCAAAGGGACATCTTCCAGAGAAAACACTGTTCACAAACTGCTCCAAACAGCTCTGTTGTAGTCCAGCATTCCGTGATGAACGTGCGTCACTTTGTAACACAGGTTATAATGCTCGCCTAGCTGCTAGCATGGCACTCCTTCATACTCTGCAACTGACAAGCTAGCAGTACTTACTGCGCATGTGTGACTCCCAACAAAGATGGTACAGAAGTGAGATGCCTCACTCTGTAGCTAAAACAGAGATCTCAACACACAGGGTGAAAAGAGGAGCTGCAGCAATGTGCAGTACAACAAATATATGGTGTTTTCTGAAAATTCCGTGAATATTATTTCTGCCTGAGTCACCTCAGATTTTCATTGGCAATTGTGGTTGTTTAACATCGAAGACAACACCTCTCATGATCCCACGCTAATTCAAGCCAATTCAAAAACTAATTTCGGACTCTTTTCTTACGTTAGATCAAATATGGAAATTACTTAAAAGGCCCATGCCTAAGAGTAAATCTAAAGGCACTATATGTATACATTTCTTTTCACACTAATGTTACACATAAGACACATTACAGCCACTTGATAATAAGAATTACAATAAACATAAACACATGAACCATCTCTCTACATACAGTAGGGTTATATACATTATTTACACCTTAATCTTTGGACAGCACACTCTTGCAGAAGAACAGAACAATACTAACCATGCCACAACCCTGTACATTTTCAGTAGATTCAAGAGATAGTAGATTAGCTGTGTTGTCTTCGTTTAGTTGTACGTATTGTTAGTTAAAGATAAATTATATTGTGTACAAGTATATTGAGAACTACAGAACCAAACTCATTCCTTTTACGTGTCAACATACTTGGCCAGTTAAGTACATTCTGATTCTGATTTGGATAATCACAATTACAATTGTAATCATAATTGAGCATGACAAGGAGATCAAATAACAAATGTGAAATAATAACATTAGAAAGAATGCGAAAATATCAAATAGAAATGTAAGATTGTATTAAAGATGTAATACTTGTTGACATTTCAACATAGCTGATAGGAATTTGTTTTGATGAGCTTACATAAACCTAAAGCAAACAAAAACCTTAAGACTACACAAAGATATACAACAAGGGCTTTCTGCATAAAACAATGATAAAATAATAAATGAAACAAAAGATTCTATGTGGACACTATCAGCACCGCAAACCAACTATATGTATACCATTGTTACATACCATTACAGCGTTTTATGGACAAAAGTAATAACCGCACATTGGTTCTGCAAACAGACTCGTGGTGTTGCAGAACCTGTGTGTGTGTACATGATTTGTGCACGTGTGCTTCATGTATTCTAATGTCAGTACCCTGATAGTACTATGCTGCTTAGAGACAATAGATTACTGAGGGCATGCAATGTAAATTCAATTAGACACACAGACACACCCACACAAACACACACACACACACACACACACACACACACTCCTGCCCTCTTACTCCAGTATGGGATAGAGTGATGAAAGAGAGAGCTCTCCATCATTATCCATCCATTTTCTTTCTCTGTTCGTCTCTGTCCATCCTATTATCCTGCTCAAACACTCTTTAACATAAATTCTTACCCTTTCTTGTCTTAACCCTTGCGTCCTTCAATCTGTCATTTAGTCTTGGACTGTGTTAGTGATGCTGTTCACTGTCCTCCATGATGTATTTTGTTACTCTGTAGCATGGATGATTTCCCCCCCCCCCCCCCCGGGTTTTTTCAAATTTCTGTTTCATTTGTATAAATATGAATGAAGTGCTGCAGTTTGGCCATGTGGAATTTGATTATTAAAACATGTTGAATAATAATTTCACTCACTTCAGCTGCCTGTGAAAACACTGCAGGCAAGGTATGAAGCAACGTGAGCGTAACTGACTGTACACACACAAATAGGCATGCACATAATTGCTACCACAGGAGGAACGGACACATGTAGACATTTATAATCAGGTTGCCCTACTTTGATCCATATGCCCAGGCCTCGAGGCTTTGAAAACCTTTCAGTATCTCGCTCTGAGCTCAGACCATATGGTTTAATGACATAACTCCCACCTGGAGAAGCAGGCTTTGAACAGCCATTATTAAGCATGGTTCAGAGATAAGGCAGCCATTAGCCAAGCTTGATCATTTCATGGCTACTGAAACAATAAGAGTGACAGCCCCTTAACATTAACTGCACCCACTGAGATGCGCTGCTTTCTCTTTTTTAGGCAAGTCTGCAGGGACGTGGTGGAGGGTATTGTGTATGGGTCAGAGGCCGTTTTAAATAAGCAATAAATGTTAAATCTGCCTGACATCTTCAGTATCCATTACTGCAAAGAGCATGCTGGGGAGGAGACAGAGACTGAAAAAGCGGGAGTGAAACTGGTAGACGGAGGAGATGAGATCAATAGAGGCAGAATGGAGGATTGATTCAGGCTTAGATCTTTCAGATTAGTGGCTCGATTAGAGACAAATATGGAGGCTTATTCATGTGACCTTAGCAATGACAGCCCAAACTAAGTGGTCATAGAGTAATTACATTCAAACCACGATATCCCACTGATGCTGGAGATTTGGAGATGATTGCTGCGCTAGATTTTCTACAATTTTACAGGACAAAACATTTTTGGATGGCCCAGTTTTTGACAAGGCTGGTGCACTCTGTCACTAATGTTGCTCTGTACTGGAGATTTAACAGTCAAGTTAGTCTTTTCATGGGTCGGTGAGACTATATCATCTTTGATTTTACTAATATGCTGGAGGGCAGTTTCTGTTTTCCAGCAGAACCTGAGGCGTTTAATTGCAGCAGTTGAACAATGGAGGCTTCGTGTAGTCTGTATGTCCCAGTCCAAAAATAAGGCCCATGCAAATGTAAGCAAATACACCATGTGTGCAAGTCAGTGCGTTATCTGTTGGCTCGTTTAGTCTGAAAGGCAAGTTTATTTGTATAGCACCTTTCAACATCAATGCAATTCAAAGTGCTTAAAGACATTAATAACATTAAACGATATAAACAATATAAAAAGATAAAAAGACACACAAACGAAATAGAAGATAGACATAGGCTAAAATAGAATAAGAGAAATTACAATGACAGTGCAGTGCAAACTATGAATACAAGTTTAACTTAATAAAATGCAGTGTCACATAAAGGTTTTAAGCCCTTAACAGAGTTGGAGCAGATCTGAAGTTTTCTGGGAATTTGACTCTGCGGACAGAGCATATGAGTAGACTGTAGATGTACTACAGTGCAGTCTTTGTGTTGACATGGCTGCAGTTACTGTATTCCATTGATGTCGCCTGTCCTGTGTAATTAACATAGCTGGCGGGTTGTTTATGATTGGCAGGTAAAGTTTGCTTCTGTTGCCCACACTGATACGACTACAAGAGATTCGACAACAAACAACACTTATAGCGAGAATTAGCGTAAGGAAACCCCCTTTCTACCATGCACAATGCTTCTGTGTGGACGGCCATTTTAAATTAGATGAATAAATTTAGCAGCTTAATTATTTTTGGTGCTTTGAGCTATTATTCTCCTCTATGGGAAAGAGAGGGATGAGATGAGAGGAAGTGAAAGGATATATGATCCCTAGAAGACAAATGCATTTGCTCGAAATTTCTAATTCTTTCCCCTACTTCTCCTGAGTCTCTCCTTCAGTCCCCGATAGGCATAACTTTATTTCTTTCACCCATCATTAGATTGGCTCCAAACAAAACAAACTCAATTAACCTCATTTCTTCCCCTTAATTCTCTATTTCTAGAAGACTCCACACACACACACACACACACACACACACACACACACACACACACACACACACACACACACACACACACACACACACACACACACACACACACACACAACACAGACAGACAGACAGAGATATGTGTAATTGGCTGTGATACTGGTACTTTAATGGTAATAGTGTAGCATTAATGTTAAAAAGCAGTCGTGACAACAGCCTTAATCAGTGTATAGAGTTGTTATTAACCGCAGCCTGTCAGTCCCTCCGCTTTCAGCCCCACACATGGTGTTTTTGGCCAAGTGTAATTCAATCAATTCACACTAACTCTCTCCTCCTCCCCTCTTTTCCTGCTGAACTTGCCAGGTCATGTTCCGTGGCTCATATGTTTGATTGAGGCCTCCCTCTCGTGTCTGGGAGAGAGGGGAGGTGGGCTCCGCTGGGAGAGACGGCCCGGTCGCATCGGGACTGAACTTCCCTGAGTTGGGAAACAATCACAACTCCCCCCTCCTCATCTCCTCCTCCTCTTTTTCATTTCTCTTATGTCTGTTTGCCACTATTCTTTTCTTTCTCTCTCTTGCTTTAACACTCTGTCTCTTCCATCCTAGTCCTGGGGCACTATATACCCCTTTATTTATTTATGTATCAGGAGACGGAAATGGACTCCCACCCAGGGAAGAGGGGTGAGAGGGAGGTGAATTGTGAGTGCATGCACATGGATGTGTGTGTGTGTGTGTGTGTGTGTGTGTGTGTGTGTGTGTGTGTGTGTGTGTGTGTGTGTGTGTGTGTGTGTGCGCACATGTGTGTGCGTGCATGCGTGCGTGTGCAGGCATACAGAACATACAGTATGTGTTATAATGTACAGGGTGAGATTTAGTATTTGAAGGTACCCTGTGGGGTTTTTGACCACTGCTAGTACTAAGGGGCAATGTTTTTTAGCAAGGCGCTAACAGGCAGTGAAGAACAAGACCGCTAGCTAGTAAACATGGATGTAAATATGTACGTAAAAATATTTCAATTGCAAATGTTTCATGAGGAAGGAAATGCATTCAACATGTTTGTCAGGCTTTAAGGATACACACAAAGAGTACAATGAGTAACACTGCAAGTAAACAGAACTTTGTTTACATGAAAACTCTCAGAACACATTCATAATTCATATTTAGTGTCACGCATTTTGCAACTTGAAGAGCAGACGAACCATAGAGGATGTTGCCATCGTCCTCTCATCCTTTTAGTTTTTTGTTTCTTATTTATTTATTTTTAATTTTTGTCTTCAATGTTTACACACACACACACACACACACACACACACACACACACACACACACACACACACACACACACACACACACTTTAATGTAGTACTATTTTCCAGAGAAGAGTTTCTGTTCTGCAACAGCTGATTGTTACTGACTTTGACTGCATTTAAAGCAGCAGATGTAGACCTCCTCATATTGCAAAGTTTTCTTTTTAAGTTTTTCTTTTTTTGCAGTAAAATCTCGGCCAAAAAGTCTCAGGCACAAAAAAATAAAGACAAATCAACTAAAATGGAAAAGACAAACAAAAACAAGGCAGGCTTGCCATAATGAGAAGTTCTGATTGCGTCCTGCACTTCCCAGCTCTTTCCTGTCCGCAACCTTTGCCTGACCTCTGGCAGATCCCTTTGAAAGAAGTCAAGGACTTCTGCTCTGCTGCTTCGGGCCCGAGGTTGAGGAAGACGAGGTGAGCGGAGGTTCAGAGTGCCAGCTTTCTGTTGGCCCCAGAGCGTACGTTATCACCTCCATCACTGCAGCACGCTGTTGTAATTGCAGCCTGTGATCTCTTTCTGGCCAAGCTTTCTTTTTTTTTTTTTTTAAAGGTCTTTCAAATGTTCTCCACCCTGTTGTCACCCTTCAACCCTTTCACTTCATATACTTAAAAAGAAAATCAGGTTATTTTGCCGAAAGAACACTAACTGAACGTTGCCAGGTATGTGTTTGAACTACATGTGTGATTTATAACATCACTAATATTTAGCCAGTAGAATCAGGCTTGATAATGATTTCTGTTGTATTCTGCTTGACATCTCTGTACTTTATCGACTGCTGCTCTGTCAAAGTTTTGAATTAAGTGGAGTATTTGAGGTACTTTAAATACATTATAGTCTCACAGCTTTCCAAAGAACACATGCTTTGCTGTAAGTTTATACTGGCTAAGGCAGTGGCATGCAAAATGTATGAGATATTTAGCAAAATCATGGTTTAAGCATAAGCTGTGTTTCGTCGCTACTCTGTCTTAAAGATACACAAATGATTGTTAAACCCCTGGTAAAAGCAATTCAATCATTTCTCTCAATTCAAAGAGAACATCAGGGTTTAATTCAATCCATTTTAATTTATCAAAATGTTATATTCAGCATTCTCTCCTACCAATTGCAAAAATGCTTGCGATTATGAGCATCAAGACTTTAAGTTACCTTAAATCAGACTTTAAGATTGAAATACAACTGGTTTGATAAATTTGGGATGTAATTCTTTTTACAATGTGAGTGTAGTTGTTTGGTTAGAGGATGAGAGGTTTTTTATACGTGGTTCATGTTTTAAATACACTAAATATTAAATAACTTAAAACAATATTACATTTATATTTGATAATAAAGAACAGTCAGATTAGATTGTTAAGATATTAAATAAAAACTAAGTTATACTGTATATATATATATATATATATGTATATATATAAATGCACAGTAAAAAATCTGCTTATGCTACACTAGTGTTTGTCTGTTTTGTTTGTGTGTGTGTGTGTGTGTGTGTGTGTGTGTGTGTGTGCGCGTGCGTGCGTGTGTGTGTGTGTGTGCGCGCGCGTGCGTGCGTACGCGTGCGTGCGTATGCGTGCGTGCCCGCCCTCTGAGCTCTGATTGGCCTTTATCTCTGAGCCCAGCTCTGATTGGGAGGTCATAACGCTTCACTGCAATGGAGCATAAGTAGCCTGATAACACACCGATGCCAGAGTCCAGCTCCAACGCACTGATAATACTCAACATTATAGCCTGACCCTCATCCTGTTTCCAGATCCTCGCCCTCTCCATCCATACGCAGTCCCGCCGAGTTTTTAATGTTATGTAACTTGTAATGTAGTTCAGTATATAAACAGAATATCGCTTATGAGTACTTTTACTTTTAATACTTTTATTTATTAGTTACTTTCAATGCAGGACTTTTACTTGTATGGAGTATTTTTATATTATATGTATATATATCTGAGTAGTTCCTCCTCCACATACATGCTGGCAGCGTTTTACTTGCACTAAATCAGTCAGTGTTTGTTTTTGGTGAGGCCAGGTAAGACACGGATATGCAGAGTTCCAACTCACATTTCCAGTTGCCATCTTGTCAGAATTGGTATGATTTATGTATTGTTCTACTACTACTACTATTACTACTACTACTACTATATTATATTATACTTTGTATATGCCTTATTGTATTGTAACCAAATTGAACACAGATTTAGGACTGTAAATTCCTTAACTTTTCCCCTTCTGAAACCATTTTTTTGTGTCAGATAGTAATCCACATGTTGTTTACTTAATCTTCTCTGTGAAATTGTGTTCTTTTTCAGCACTTCCTCCTTTTTGTCTTCAAAATATTTCTGTGCTAAAATATGAACCTCTAGGGGGTGGTACGTAGTCTTAATCAACAATGGTTAGCCCAGTGTGTGTGTGTGTGTGTGTGTGTGTGTGTGTGTAAATAGAAATTGAAGATGGAAATGAGAAAAAGAAAGACGTTTAATTTTTTGCATTCACATAAAACACTGGCACTCTAATTCTCAAAATGCTTCTCAGAAAATCCTTGGTTTAACTATCAGAGAGCTTAGACAAAATTAATTATCAGTTTCTGTTTGTTACAGTTGTATTTGTATATTTACTGGTAATTTAATAAAAAACTATACATCTATCCTGAGAGTCATGTGATGACAGTTTACTGTGGACAAAGTAGATGGGATGTAGCCAGTGCTAAAAAATATTCCCCCCATGTTTAATAATGCTCTTTTTTTTTTAAAACTCTTTTTTTTTTCTTTTCCTGAACCTGAAAACTGTGATAATAGAAATCTGCTGTCTGATGCAGAGAGTAGTGCATAACATGTTTGATGTGTAGACAGTATCAGTCAGAATCTTTGAAAATCACAAACTTTCAGGTGCTATTAATCCTTATTTTTCCTGCTTAATTTAAATAAAATGTAAATATAATATATATTATATAATATCGAAATTAATCAAAATGTTTTGAGCTAACAAATAAATAAAACAGGACGAGCTCTACTTGCTAAACTAGGTTTTTTGGGACAATTTCTTTTACGTTTTTGTTGCCTTTTTAAACCTCCCTAGATAGTTATAGATCTCAACCCCCCCCCCAATGTTGAATCTAAAGTTACGCCCTTGTAATAATATAACACTGACATACAGAATAGGCTACTACTGTACTTTGAGTAAAATCAGGAATGCAGTTTTTTAACTTGTAATGGAGTATTTTTTATAGTGTGCTATTGCTACGTTTACTTTGGTAAATGATAAACGCTCATGGCAGCAGGAGGAAAGGATTTAATAAGAGAAGGATTTGTCAGTCCTCACCCTATGTGTTAATTCCACAGAGAACAACATCTTACACAGCTGTACATAATAATTAATTCAGTATTAAGTGATTGCACGAACACCTTTTTTTAGACAACCTTTCATTAAATATTACAAACATATTTTGTCTTCTTGTGTAGTATAGTAGAGAATGTTGAACTGAAGTATATGACAAACCATTTTAAATGCTCATGAAGTTTTCCACAGTGGAAAATGTCCCTTTGCCCTGAACTATTCTCTCCCTCAGTAACTGGCTCAGACCTTTAGTTTAATGGTGTATATCAAACACATCCAGATCTCAATTATCATTCTTAATGAGGGAACAACTCTAGAGGAATCCCTTTTCCATCTGCAACCTTCAAAGGTCCTTAAAAGAACATCTGAGGCTCTTTATCGGACAAAGTTTCTCCTTCATTTGAATAATTCTCCTAAATCGGCCAGAGGGAGATATGAGAGTAAAGAGCGAGGTCCTAAAGTCCTGGAGCTGAAATGAGATCTGGGTTTCGCAGGGTGGAATACGTAGTAGCCTATGATATGGATTAGAGTTTAAGGATCTGTATTGTCTCTTCTCCCCTTGTTTCACTCCTTTTTCGTTCTCTTCTATGAGGTGTTGGAGGGGAAGATGTGTGTTTGTGTTCAGAGGGCCTGTATCTCATTACATAGGAGTGTGATAGCCATCAGAGTCAGAATAATATTTAGCACATGCTGCCTGCTAATGAAGCGGTAATGTCCACAGACTGGAAATGAGAACCAGAGTGGCCTCTCTTTCTTTTATCCCCTCATCTTTACGGCCCTCTCATTGCCATCCCTGTTTTCTGTTGAAAATTAATCATCAAATGACTGAATCCTTCCCTGTTATTTACTGTCTTTGTGAAAACTTTTTTCCAAAATCTTTTCTTCTTACAGTGCAGAGGAGCTGCTCTCTCTCTCTCTCTTTCTCTCTCTCTCTCCATCTCTCTCTCTCTCTCTCTTTCTCTCTCTCTCTCTCTCTCTCGCTCTCTCTCTCTTTCTCTCTCTCTCTCTCTCTCTCTCCGTCTCTCTCGCTCTCTCTCTTTCTTTCTGTCTTAATAATTAAAGACCACAACTCAAAGGCCACGAAAACAATCTTAAAGGAACACGCCGACTTATTGGGACTTTAGCTTATTCACCGTATCCCCCAGAGTTAGATAAGTCGATACATACCCTTCTCATCTCCATGCGTGTCCTAACTCTTTCTGGCGCACCCACCACTTGCCTAGTTTAGCACAGATCCTGGAGGTAACCGGTTCCATCTAGCCTACTGCTCCCAATAAGTGACAAAATAACGCAAACATGTTCCTATTTACATGTTGTGATTTGTAGAGTCACCGCGTGTACAAATAACAAGGTCGCATGAGACACAGCCATCTTCTAACCGTATACAAACTGGGAACTATATTCTCAGAAGGCGAAGCACTGCTACTTGGGCAGAGTGATTAGCACAACACCTGAAAAGCACAATTGTTACTGTCTGCTCCTCACCACGGGGCTTCTCGCGTGCTGCGAGCAAATCACTCCGCCCAAGTAGCAGAAGTATCAGTGCTTCGCCTTCTGAGAATATAAATTAGTTCCCAGTTTATATACTGTTAGAAGATGGCTGTGTCGCATGTGACCTTGTTATTTGTACCCGCTGTGACTATACAAATCACAACATGTAAATAGGAACATGTTGGCGTTATTTTGTCACTTATTGGGAGCAGTAGGCTAGTTGGAACCGGTTACCTCCAGGATCTGTGCTAAACTAGGCTAGTGGTGGGTGCGCCAGACAGAGTTACGACACGCACGGAGATGAGAAGGGTATGTATGGACTTATCTAACTCTGGGAGATACGGTGAATAAGCTAAAGTCCCAATAAGTCTGCGTGTTCCTTAAATGTACTAGACAGCAGATGATCTTGTTTTAAATGTGATGGTACATATATTTTTGAAGAAGTAGTTAAACTACCCTTACTGTAGCAGCTGCATTGTGATTTCTTTGATTCTTGTGATTTATTTATGAGCTGAATTACTCAATCTTTACATAAACGACTGAACTGTTTATATGACTAAAAGGTTGAGCTTTTGGATGTGTATTGTTTTTACAACAACAGGGGAAAATAAACATCAGTGGTAAAAGAAGTAACCTTTGTCTTGCATTCAACATTTTACGTAAGTGATTAGCTAAATGTACTTAAAGTATACAAGTAAAAGTACTCATCATGCAGCCAAATGGCCCCCGTCAGTCTTATTATACTTTAACTGATACAATAATGTTAGCATTTTGCTGTTGCAGCTGGCTGCAGTTTAGCTAATTCTACCAATTGTATATACTTTTGGTTGTTTTAATTTAATGTATTGTTGTAAAATGTGTTGTATTTTATATGATCATTATAGATCTTAATGGAATTTTAATTGGAAAAGTATAGTGACCATAGCTGTGTTGGATGTATGTATAGTATTGGAGTAAAATGTCCTTTTGAATGGTGGTGAAGTAGAACTATTAAGTAGCATGACATTTAAATATTCACGTAAATAAACCTTTAGAATTAAACTTATGTACAGTATTTGAGTAAATTTGAACGCATCTATTTTGCATTGAGATGTAATAGTTTTTTGTGTCAAGAGTCAAGTTAAAACCAAAGAGTTTATTTATGATGAAGCGTTACTTTTTACATCATTTGTCGAGGCAAAGCTATTCCTATCTATTACAGTGTAATGAGCTGTCAGGCTAGTAAATATGCACAGCTGTCTTCTTTACCTGTATGTAAGTTGTAAAAGTGTTTGATTACAGCAATAATACCAGAGAGAGCGTATGTTATTTACTGTGATCACGATCAAGTGTAATCCATCCAGAACTGCAGGCTTTTGTAATGATACCAAACCAATGCATGTTTACAACTGAAGTTCTAATCAAAGAAGTGCTCCGACATAACACAACACAATTAACAACAATTAAGTACAACACAACACAATTAAGTACAAAACCACACAGACACACACTAAAATAAAACTGTTAATAACTACTGTTAAATGTACTTTGAAGATTCTCAGACCACACTCATGGCACTGATGGTGGATTAGGTTTATAGTCAGAACATAAATTAGGTTTTATAGCTTCACAATAAAACACTTTCTATGTATCTTTATTATTCTTACTGACAATCTTCTGCCAGTTTATTGGTCTTCATTTGGTTTTTGGTTGTAATGACTGTAATGGCTCAAATTCGTCTTTGCTCGCATGTGTGCGGTTTGTGTGACCGTTTTATGAACATGGCATTAGTTACAGCCTTATTTTATTAAAAAAAACTTGTTGCAGGACAAAACCTGGGTCATGCTATGTATTAAATGCACATATCATCAAGCAGAACTGTGGTTTGTATAATAATATAATATGACATAAGAACAAAGGCCTTGCAATCAAAAGATTAAACCTAAACAACTTTTCACTCTTTTCTTTACACACAAATACACACATATAGAGTGTTTGCAGTCGCTAAAGGGCAAATGCAAATCATCAGAAAGTTAAACCAAAGGAGAAAGCAGATCTAAACTCGGCTTATTTGGTTAATGCCTCTAAGTCTGTCTGTGTCATTCACCCTCCACACAGCCTGTCTTTTCTCTCTCTCTCTCTCTCTCTCTCTCTCTCTCTCTCTGTTACACTCGTGCACACACAAAAACACCTGCACAAAAGAAAAAGTGATTGTTTCAACTTTCACCCGTGCCCCCTCTTTTCTCTCTTTCCAGCTCTCTTCCTTGTCGAGAAGATTTACATGCTCTTTTTTCCTGGCTCTTTTATACAGAGACTGTCCTCCTCTATAGAGACCCCCTCTCCCCTCCCACCCGGTCACTGCACAAACACAGCTGACAGGAGGTGGAGGCCCTGCCATGACACAGTCGCGTGCCGTCCAACAAATCCTCTCAATCCGCCAACCAGCAGGTCCCCAGTGGGCTTTTGTGTGTCTTTGAAACTGTCTCCAGTTTTGGAGTGTGCATCACTATATTTTACGGGCTTTGCATTTGTGTGTTTGTGGGTCTGTTGTGTCTATTCCAGCTTTTCTTCAAAGCTCCTCCAGTAATTATTTATGAATATTTTAATGCTGTTTGTCCTCCTGATCGAGAGGAGAATTCATTGATTACTGCTTTTAAAAAGAGAAAGTCGATTGATTGACTTGGAGAGCCAGTCAGTGTATTGGACATCAGATACAAGTTTGTTTTGAACCAGCTTGTTGCATTCACCAATCCTCGGTCTGATCAGTTTGTCAATCTTTATTAATCAATATGTCTATCTGGTGGACCAGTCTTCCTATAAGTATAAATCTCTTTTTTTAGTTAGAAAAATCACCAAAGACTAGTGTCTACTTAGTAAATTAGGTTTGTAAAATCCAACATGCAGCATTGATTGCTAACTTAAGTAGAAAACAAGAGTCTAACATGATGCACTTAGGCACAGCAGTGCTTTGAGGTAAATACTGATGTCAGCAAGCTAATATGCTCATAATGACAATGCTAACCTGCTAATGTTTAGCAGGTATAATGCTTACCATGTTCACCACCTTAGGTTAGTGTGTTAGCATGCTAACATTTGCTAATTAGCACAAAGTACAGCTGATTATGAGGGGAATGTCATTAATTTTGCAGGTATTTAGTCATAAACCAAGTATTGGACACATTTTTTTTTTTACTTGATGATAGCGCAAGAGGAAAAGTTAGTGTATCCCCAAAGTTATTATAATCCATCCTGAGGGGAACATTAATGTCTGAACCAAACTCCATGGCAATCTATTTGATAATTGTTGCTATATCTCAAAACCACAAATGTGAACGTCACGGTAGTGCTAAAAAAAAATGTCAGAGGAGCACCAAAGTCAGTAGGATTGGTAGGATTTATCATTTAATAGAAATCTCATCAAACAGTTGTTGAGATATTTCAGTCCGGACAATGTCGTCCAAACATACCAACCAACAGATCTCATGGCTCTGTGGATGGCAATGTTGGTCTGTTGTTCTAAAAACAAGACTTCCAAGGCCTGAACAATTGTTTTCATTAATAATACAACTGCATAACATTTTGCTCAAACGCTAGTCTCTATTCAAAAAACATTTTTTTAACAGGCTTTTCATGCATGACCTTTGCCTTTTCACACTATATAAAAGAGGTTGCTGTTTGTCTTTGCTGTTGTTAGGACGCTATAAAACCATGCTGATAGACTATTGTCATGTAAATACAGACTGCTGGTGGTCTGTGTTGTCATAATGTCAAATTCTAGACAGAGACTGTATTTATTTAGGTAAATGTTCTTACATGTTTTTATATTGTGTGCGTGTGCGTCCTCTTCATACATTATGTCTCAGAGAAGTCAGTGATGGATGGATGTGCTTTGCTGTGTGGCATTTTAACCAGGTCTTTAGAAACAACTCTGCAGCTGCCTACTGCGACATGGCACTGCGGGTTAAACACACACACATGCACGTGCACACAAGCACCCCCCCGCCCCCCCACGCGCCGCACACACACACACACACACACACACACACACACACACACACACACACACACACACACAGCAGCCCTCCAGCTCTCCTCAGTCCAAGGGGCAGTAAAGTGGTTATCTCTCTCTTTCAGATCCTAATCTGACAGCAGCTCCTGCCTGTTGCCAGGTTACCCCTTCAGCGTCAATCTCCATTTAAATCCTCACTGCCTCCCCGCCCACCCATCAACACCAGCACCGTACACCCTCCACTGCCGTCCTCCACTCCCCCCTTCAAACCCCCCTGAGGGTCCGCTCTCTCCTCCCTCACCCCTCCACCACCCCCCAGTCTGACTGTGACGCTGGCATCAGGCTGAGTTCACACAGGGCAGCAGGTGACACATGGATGCTTTGGAATCAGCTGCTACTGAGGAAAAAGATGGATTGTGTGCTTTTACGACACAAGCTCGCATGGTGGAGTTTGTTCGACGTGCTCTGTGCTGCAGGCCGTTCCCAGTGTGCTTTGCAATGGGTTCACACACAGTGTACAACCTCGTCTTGTAGAGCAGGGGGATATGGGCTGAGTGGGTTTGTTTGAAAGAAGGGCGGCAGACAGGGGGTCTGGTAGCTGTAGGAGGATGTGGGCAGAGTCTGCTCTGCTCAGACAGATGAGGGGAAATGATGGAGAGATGGAGCGATAGGGAGTCTGAAGTCTGAGAGAACGTTCTTCTCCTCCTTCTCGCTAACCTCCCCTGCCTTGTGAATGGAGGTCCATTGTGTATGTTGGAATGGACGTCTTGGATGTTGACCCTTACCCAGAGGTCACGAGGGGAGCTGGTTGGATGAGAGAGAGCGCATAATTGCAGCACAAACAGAGAGACGAGCCCACTGAGAGACCCAGCTATCGTGCCAGTTTGAACTGTGAGAAGCTGTACAGTAGTGTGTCTGTCCACTCTGTTGGTTTGATCTATTATCTATTGTTGACTGGTTAAAGCCTGAAGGCAAAGAAAGTTATAGCATTGTTTTCCATAGAAAGAAGAGGGAAGCATGGATACCTGTTAGGAGATAAAAAGAATGGATGGAAGAATGGATGGATGAATGGATAGATAGATGGTTCAATAGATAGAATTAATCGCTTAAGTTCTTATATGTTTCTAAGTTCCTGTTGTCAATTGATGTTTATTCATGCAAAATGGTTCTCACACAGACAGAGCTCAGAGTTGTATTAGGTCAAGCTCAGACTAAAGTGTGTTTACTGTATTTTAAACTCTTGTGGAGGAGGTTTTATGGCTTTTCTGGGAGAATGTGATGCTTTATGTAGCTTAGTAATAAAAAAAAATGTGTGAAGTAAGATAGTTTCTGAACAAGAAAATGCTTATTCCCTTTTTCCTTGTATATTTTTAGGGCTGGATAAAGATTTCCACTTGTTAAAACACCACAGATAAGAGACACCGAGATAAAGGATCATCATGGTTCACGCAGGCACCTCTGAAGGGAGAGGAAGGAAGGGAGGATGTGGTGGGTAGCGTTAAAGGATAGCTTCACTTTTGTCCCCCATCACTTACATTGGAATCGCTTTAGGAGGAAATGTCTTTGCTGCCAGTATGGACAAGAGGAACAATTACAGCAAGCAATAACCCTTTCAATGTATGTATGGACGTGTCAGTATTGTTTTAAAATAGACTTGAAAAAGTGTGAACTTTAAGCTTATTGTGTGTACCTTTCGATATGTGTGTATATTTAATATGTTTTTAATATATATTATATTTCACCTTATATGAGCAGAACAGTGTCCTGAACATACATTTAATAACCAAGTGATGGTGATAATACAAATCTGGATTAATAATGATGAAAACGCACCCGTATCCCAAGTAATTATGTCCATATTAGTTGATTCTGCACCTCATGATCTATGTTTAGTGCCACTGTGGGAAGTTTTGCTTCTTTATGTAGTGAGGTGGAAACTAGGGCTGTCGAGGCTGGAGTGGTGGACGAGTGTGTAGCATGGCCGGCATTCATGCAGGAGACTGGAGTTCGCCTTGAATCGTCTAATATCTACGTAATTGTCTAGCAATACGGTGGGATAAAACATACAAGGTTGAAAAAATTTGAGACAAAAGATGGGGTGAGATTTGTGTGTTTGTGTGTGCTTTGCAGTGGAGTTGACATTGAGCCACCCTTGGCACTTCCAAGCTGGTGCTTGGTGCCAGGGTCCCAGAGGACCTGAGGTTTTGGGTGGAGGGGTAGAGGGGTGTGTGTGTGTGCGTGTGTGCGTATGTGTGTGTGTGAATGCAGTCCAGTTGGCTCACTCCTGGTCAGTGTGTCAGTCAGTCTGTCGTGTGAGAGGGCATGCTCGGTGCATCTGAAACCTCTGGGCTGACGGCCGGTGGGCATGGCTCAGCCGCCGGTGCTCCACCTGGCTGATTGATGCGGGCCTGTTTGAAGTCCTCTCAGGGAGAATGAACTCCATTCATAAGCTAATGCACCCTCCACACTCCCAGCCCCACCTCTCACTGCTATCCCTCCACTCTGTTAACAGCTGAAATGCTACACTGCTCAGAGCTCATAGTGGTATGAAACTGAGGTGGACAGACAGCAATATGATAGATAGCCTCAGGATATAGCCTCAGATGTGTGGAGCTGCAGCCTGTTGTGGCTTTAGTTTCCTGCTCTTCTGATTTGAATATGCTGTACTGTGAGTGAAGATATGACCATCCCTAATCCTGGTTACTATTGACATTCACCAATTGATTTACTAATTGACCATGCCACAATATTATAAGCAACTGTAAACATACAACAGTTTCTTTTAAAGAACCTGATTATTTTCCTAAATTAATCTATTAATTGATTGGTTTATAAAACATTAGAAACATGTTAAAGCTACTTTGTGTAAGAATTTCTCCCATCTAGTGGTGAAATTGTATATGACAACCAACTAAATATTACTTTCTAGCCCCTCCCATTCCGAGCGCGTTTTAACTCCTACGGTGGCCGTATGCCAAGGTTAACATGGCTTCCAGTACGAGTATCAGTGCTATCGTTATTCTGTATATTGTACGAGATTAATAGTGTAAGGCAATGTTTACAGCGTAGGCTACATATTTTTCTCCGTGAGCAGAGTCAGAGATCAGTTGATGCGACGGAGGTGCGAGGGAAAGCTAAAGGAAGAGGGAAAGGTAAAGAAAAACCAAAAGACAGAGCTGGTGACAGTTGATCGGTGAGACCTCCTAGGCAAAGAAAAACTAAAGAGACACTCTCCAAAGATGACAAGGAGAGAGTGGAAGCCCTTCTAAGACAAAGGAGAGAAGCAACGGAGGTTTGTGTTTTTTAATATATTTCTCTGAGCAGTATGAACTAAATAAAACTCCATCGTTTACACGGAGCTGTTCTAGCTGTAGCCTAGTCTGTGTTACAACTGCATGACGTGAGTTGTGTGCCAGAGAAATCACGACGTTATGCACAACCATGCAGGGGCGGACTGGGACCAAAAATCGGCCCTGTCATTTTAGCCCAGACCGGCCCACCACATAAGATCACAAATACCACCCGTCCTTGCGCTCCCCTGAATATGTATACCAACTCCTACTCTTTAAAACTACTAATGCCATGTAATGAGTAAGCAAGAATCAGTGAGAGTTGACACATTAAATATTTCAAAAAAGTGTCATTTATTAATACAATAAAACGGTATACTCCTCATGAATCATAAAACAAGCTATATATATATATTTATAATTTCACGACTGATGAGGTACTGAAGAGGTCTATCATGAGTTTTTGTCTGCCAATGCAGATTGAAAAGCTGCAATTCTCGTTAAAGTTTGCATTATGGGCAACGTTTATCTAGGCTACTTTAAGGACACAAATGCACAAGCACAAGGTTTGATGAACCTAAGGTGGTGTTTTGCTTATTATTAAGATGTAGGCTACTTCGTTGAATGAAAGGTAGGCTAATATAGCCTTATAATAATAAAACGGTAAGAACCTCATCAGTCAAGACTCATATACCCGCACACTTAGCCGAACTAATGCAATCATACAGTGTAGCATGCCTACTTTTTCATCAGCAGTTTGTCCACCACTTGTTTATGGCTTAGTTTTATCAAGGGGCAAAGTTTTAAGGGGAGTTGTGCTTACCGTAGGTTGTACCCTCAGTCCCTCATCTCTGTCCCTCTCCTCCTGAGTCTCCTCACTGTGCATGCCACTGCCACCGACACCACTACCACTATCATCAGCCACAGGAGCACACCCGAAACTGCATGCAGGCAGAAATCCCAAAGAGGGTGCTGTTTAAAGATATGATGTCCTCTTCATTATCTTGGTTAACGTTATCCTCACCTAGCGCCACTTCACAGCTAGCTGCTTGGCTGTCTTTTCGCTTTTTTCTTTTATTTGAGCCGCTTTGGTTAACTTCGTTTCATTTCCAACTCGTCTTGCTTCGTCTCTCTATGTGTACTTCCCTTAGACAGTAAAACAATTTGACACAGTGACTCCGTAGACTCTGGACCATGCTCTGGACGGAGACCAGTCGGTACTTCCCAGTCCTCTTGTCACTGTGTGTTTATCTTTCGCGTCGTGCACCATTACGGACTAGTCCATTTCATTGTGAAAGTAGGGGGTGTATGTGTAAGTACAGATAACCATGAACTGGACATTTTAACTAACTACTACCTCAACGTTCAACGTATAAGTGTTTTGGGCCAGCCCAGTGTCAATTGAAAAAACAATGGGCCGCTGATCTAGGCCTACCCACTTTTATGGGCCGGTTCATGGGCCGGACCAAAAAAAAAAAAGTGTCGGTGGTCGGCCCAAAAAGCACGTCAGCCCACAGGGGAAGTGCCCGGTATGCCAGATGGCCAGTCCGCCCTTGCAACCATGCTATAGTTAGCCAAGCAACTATAAAACTTTGAATTTACACAAATAGGCTAAATTACCTGTCGAGAAGAAAGCAGGCAACTTCGGTGTCCCTTTTAAAATCCTTGCTCCTCATGATCTCTTTCCATCTTGGAAAAGCCACTCCAATATTAACTTTGGTCTTGTTGCTTTGCCTGTCGCGTTGTCGTTTTAATTCTCTTTTTCGCTTCCTTGGCGACTCCGTTACATGTCCTTGAGAATAGGCGTGATCCTCCATCTTCAACAGGCTTTCAAATCTGCCGGCAGTCGCGAGTAATCTTCCGGCTGGCATTCGTCACGGTGCCACTGAGTGTAAAAGCGCGAAAGGCGGAGGTATGTCCCTCTTTGGCTAATGTATTTTAAAGATGGAGGCGCAACATGGCTGCTGCCAATGGAGCAACTCGCTCGTATGTATTCTGAATGATTCTGAATGGCAGATTCTACCCTTATGATAATACTTTGATTAGTTGGTGGAAGTAATTACACATGAATCAACACATATTTGTGAAAGAACAAAGGGTTTTTTGCTAAGAATCAACTCAAAACATTACACAATGTATCTTTAAAAATGTCCATTACAATTTACTTGAGCCTAAGTACGTAGATGACATCTTCAAGGACATCATCTTTTGTCTAACCAACAACCAAATGATATTAAGTTTACCATAATTTAAGACTCCTCACATTTGAAAAGCTGGAACTAGTAAATGTTTGTCATTTTTGCTTAAATAAATTAATTGATTTTCTAAGTGATTATCAAGATAGATTGTTAAAATTGTCTCAGCTCTCCAAGAAATACTGTACAAAATTGAAGTGTTGCTCACATTAAACCTCTAGGACGACTTTCAATAAATTTCAATCATCCAGACAATCTGTGCATATGACAAAACCAATAACTTTAATTTATAAAGCTCATATATTTTAAAGCAATAGTTTGACATTTTTGGAAATACGCTTTTTCTTGCCGACAATGAGATTAAAAGATTGATACTTTTCACATGTTTATACGGTAAATATGGAGCTTAGCTTAGCATAAAGAATGGGAACAGGAAAAAACAACAGCTAGCCTAATTCTGTCCAAAGCTAACAAACTCATTGTTTACCTTTGAATAGAGCCAGGCTGTTTCGCCCTGTTTTCGGTCTTTATGCTAAGCTAAGCTAACCATCTGCTGGCTGTAGCTTCATATTTACTGTAGAGACATGATCTATCTTTTCATCAAACTCTCGTATTTGCCAAAATGCCAAACTATTCCTTTAAGAACAAAAGTGACAACTCATCATCCAAGCTTCGTATTGTGTTGGCATGTGCGTGTATGTGCATGTGCCCGGTCATTTGTGTGTTTTTCTTGTGTCTTCTTGTATCATGCACATGTGAGTATGGGTCCCTTGCAATTTCTATCAGAGAGATCTGCTGTTGACAGGCAGAGCCAAGGTCAGTTCCTGGCCCTCTCACCACGCTTTGTCTGTGGGATCCCTGGAATGTGCAGGAATGTGGGCTCCGACAGGTGGAGAGGTCCTCCTCAGAGACAGACACCCAGACACAAGCCCAAACCCCCTTTCCCCCTCTTTCCCAATGTTTCTCTCCCTAAACTAGTCTTTCTGCCTCCACACTACACCCTGCCTGGTCCCTCACTTTTAAGTTTCCCCTAACTCTGAGTCTGAAGAATGAATGTCAGGAAACTGCTCTCCTCTTTTCTCTCTGCTTAGGTGAGAAGAGAAACGGAGGTAGACAAACTGGAGAGAAAAGGTTGATTTAACATGAGAACAAAACACAGCATTTCCTTTTATTTTTTCCCTTCCTCCTCTGTCTGATCGATTGGGTTTGGACACCATTGTCACCACATATAGAGAGATATTACCATTCTTCTGCAGATGGACTGTTAGAAAAAAACTGGTGTCGATTCATTCAGTCTACCTCAGCAAGAAGTTAGGCAGAAATAACCTGCCTCAAGTAGAGCTGGATAAAACTGAACCCCCCCCCCATCCACCTACCACCCGCTTTCCTTCACTCAGATTGTTATCGTCAGTTAGATTATTGCTTCCTGTAGAGACCTGGAGCTGCCTCTGCTCTCAGTTTTATATTCCTCATGTTCCTGAATGAAGCGTAAGGCCAAATTACTATCCACACGCAATGAGATGGCTATATGTCACAGTGTACATTTAATATGTTGTTTCTTCATTTCTTTTTCTTATTCTCTCCACTTCTTTTACTTTATGTTGTATGTGTGTTCCTGCATTTTAAGTTTTTCTTCGTTTTGGCCATGTCTCCATTGAAAAAGGATTTTACAGGGATTTCAAATTCAGCTTATATTACAGAAACTAGATACCATGTTAACAAGGTATGGAGTACAAAACATCATATACAATACAATAATGACAAAACAATGACACCCAACAGGAATGAAGTGCAACATACACTGCCTATTCATGTTTTATTTAATCAAAGTCGATTGAATGTGACTTTTTCACACTGATCAACAGAAAAATGCCATTTAATGTCAAAGAGGCAACAGACACTTGTATCTATCCCCTAACTTGTGCTTTTCAATGACCTTTCCGCTGAGTTGATTGTAGTGTTCCGTTGTCTTCATGGTGAAGGTTTTGCAACATTACTGACTGACCAAATGTTGGTCCTTCCAGATGCAGATGTATAAAATATACAATCAATTGAACTACACACACAAAATAGTAAATTAATCATGTGACTTAAAACCTATTTGCTGCACTTGTGATCATTTTCCCTTTAGGGCCCTTTTCTGTTAATCAGTGTAAAAAAACCCACATTAATTCTCCTTTGATTCTTGATGATAAGACAATAAAAGGCGATAACTTCCAAGGTGAGGCACTGTAAATAACTTAGACAAAGGGCAAAAACATTCTCAAAGACAGCACTTTAAAAAAATATATAAATAACCTTTTGCTTATCTAGCTGTATTAACATATTACATTCATAATGTAATACATTTTTTTATTTTTCATTATGCTGGAGTTTTTACATTCAAAGAAATTGTTATCTTATTAAAAATATTACATAACTCTGTGCCTTATTCTTTAAGCCTTTATTATCAAGTAACTTTTGGAATTCTGGTTGAAATTTACAGTTGCCTTTCTGTGATATCTGTTTTAATGCAATTAAAGTTTTAAGTCCTTTTCAAATTGGACATAAAGAAAAGTATGTAACACATTGTGTAACTACAACAGCCTGGGTTAAAGGATGCATCACATTTGTTTGATTCCAAACAAGCATCATTTCACTTTATATTGTGCTGACAGAAACAATGACATGAAATATTGCTAAACCATCCTTTGTGCATATTTGCATTGTGATTTTAATGTTCCTACACACAGTTGCACACACACTATTCAAATATCTCATGTCTACATCCTCCTCTCCGTCATCACCCTGACTATAGTGCGGTTAACCAGCCATCAGCCTCACAGTCCCATTACTGCATCACTTCTGAGGTAACTGGAGCCACCCAGGCCCCTCTGACACCCACTTCAACACACTCTGTCCTGTAAGACTTTTGTGTCCTCTGATTAGATTTGATTCTGCAAATTGAATCTCCCTCTGAAACAAACACCCTTTTATGCACATAAGCATACACCCAAACACACATGAACTGGACATTGAAACCCTACTTAGTTGATTGTTTACGTTGTGACTCTTATTCTCAGTAAAAGCTGCTAATAGGAGCAAATTACTGCCAACAACTTCAAGTGCCTGACTGCTCGGCTGTAATGGAGTTAACTGCTGACCAATCCAATTATGGGCCTGCAAGGGGCTCAATGGAGCCCGGGGAGGAACGGATGGGATGCAGAGAGGGGCGTGTCGGCCTCAGGGGACGGGGGAGTGGAGGGTACCTGACTCCTGGGCCGCTAACTGTCACTGTTCAGCTGTAATTGCATTTGTAGTGGACCATGGGGTGGAGTTGTCCCCTGCCATCCTGACTCGAGCAGGAGATGTGATCTGATCAGTATTTTCTAGCAAACATAAAACAGCTGCTCAGCTCTGGGCATCTCTCATTCCCTGTCTGTCTCAAAATTAGTGTTCTTTTGTCTCTCTTACAAAAATTATTCCAAGTCTTCTGTTAGTACTTCTTGAGCAGAACTGCATCAAGGATTGACTTATTTTCCATTTAAGATGTTTTGTTGAGGTTAAGGACATATAAGTTCTTAAGATGATTGAAGGTTTTATTGAGGTTAAGGACATATAACACCCCTTTGAGTCAGAGCAGTTTTAGCCGTTGAGGACCGCGGCGTTTGTTTTTGTTCTGCTTTGTGAGAGACATTAGGCTGGTAGTGACCCAGGAGGTCAGTGAGAACACAGCTCTCAGCTCGCCGGGTCAACTTTGTTTGACGTCTGGAAATGTTAGAGCGGTAACTCAAACCAGGCCTGTTAATCAATGCTAATGCAAGTTTGATGCAGCTGTATTTCTCCCTCTATCTCCACTTCATTTAACCTCCATTACCTTGGCCTTGCTTCCTCATTCCACGTCCCTATCCTCCCTCCTCAACCCCTCTCCCTGCCCCCCTTCTGTCTCCCTGTGGTGCTCTGTTCAACTGGCTCCATAACTTGGACCCCCCCCCTTCAACCTGCTCCCCTCAGGCATCCCAAACCTCATTTACACAGATATGTTTAGCCAGCACAGGAAGCAACCCATGCCCTTAACAAAATTACAGTCCAGCCAGCGAATGAGCCCCAGGGCTGGTCTGCAAGGACCAATCATAGACAGCCTCGGCTCTACCACTTCCTCATTTGACAGGAGAAAAGGGGGACTCCAACATGCTGACTTTTTTGTATCCCCCCCTTTCTGTAAGACGACTTTGGACCTGACCAAAAAGCTCACCTCTCCCAATGTGAACTAATGTGCTCCATTACAGCTTTTATATGGGCTTCATGTGTAGCTTTGTGATGTTAATGATAAGGACGGTAATGACGGTGATGTAAATGCACTGAGTGCTGCGTTAACAGACCCAGGGTGCACGGGCGCGCTCTGATCGCTATCTCTGCGGCGCCTCAGTAATTTGGCTCTGAAGTTTCGCTCTATTAATGGGACTCTGCTTTTCCTTTTTCCTCTCATATCCTTTAATTCTCCCCATCCCTGCATTCCTCTTTATGTCTGGAGAAACTCTCTCCTTCTTCTTCCAGGCACAGTCTTTAAGCGATCACACTGTTTATATAAAGGTCCCATAACAAATGTGTCAGCTATATTTTATAATTTCTAGGTATAAAAAGAAGTCTATTCAAGTGTAACTATTTTGCATTAGCGCCTCACAGCAAGCCTTAACAACCTTTACTTAAAACACTCCTTCATGTGTTTTATTGCTGCAGGGCTGCAGGTCTGTGTCTCTGTGAGATATAGCCTGAAGATGAGTGTCTCCCTTTGATTCTTGTTTAATATTCCAATGTTGTCTGTGGTCTTGGAAGGAACATGAGGCCACTTAAACAAGCCCCTCTTCCCACTCCTCCCCCTTAAATCTGTTTCAGTATGCATCAGGGACTCTGCAGGGTAGCCATGTGAGATATCTCTCTCTCCCTCGTTCCAATCACCTCTCCCTTCATGCCCTCTGCTCAGGTAATTAACTTCTCCCTCCCATCTCGATCCCCTCCACGCCCAGCCTCTCTCTGCTCCTTATCTGGGCTCCTCTCAGACTGTTAAAACTATCAGCCTTCTTCCCCGTCCCTGCTGTCTAATTCCTCTGACTGAAGGTGGGGAATAGGTAGAAACTAATCCAGACCTGCCCCTCACCACCCCCACTTCACCACCGCCACCTTCCCCATCCTGTCACTCCCCACATCTGCTCACCACCTCCGTCTCACACCAGCTGAATCACTTTCCACCTGTTTTGTCCCCTTTTTAAAAGAACCAGGGCTTTTCAAAGGTTCATCTGTCTCACCTTCAGTTTGAATGGAGATTGAAGCGCCAGAGATTGGATTAATTAGACATGTTATCCTGATCAGTGAAAGAGAGACTTGATCCATGTTCACGATTAGGACCCACACACACACACACGCACGCACGCACGCATACGCACGCACACGCACACACACACACACACACACACACACACGCACACGCACACACACACACACACACACACACACACACACACACACACACACACACACTGAGGATGTGAGCAAAGACTTTTGGAACTGCTAGGGATTAAAAGGAGATTGTAATTGCCTTTTCTCCCTCTCTCAGTTCATTTGTATTGACAACTTGTTACTCCTCTGTCACACAGCAGAGAGGTCGCAGCTCTATGAATAGTGTTGGGCCGTAACGTAACAAAGACAGAGCACGAATGAGAGGACAAGGAAGAGTAGAAGAAGCTTTCATCTTTTCTCTAGTGAAGCTTCTTTGGCACTAATGCCAATTTATGATCTGATTTAGAGTGACTGTAAATGGAGAATACCAAGACAGGTACAATTTTTTTTTACAGATAATCACAGTCGTATTTACCATGGTGTGATAATAGAGAGAGTTTTGATTGAATGTGAGAGGAATTAAGTGGAAAGTCATCCACAAACCTCTCATGCCTTCCTTCTTTCCTGTTTGCCTTTTACTTTTTATATCCCTCTCTAATAGTCTGTGACTCGTAGTGTGTGGTACTGCTTGCTGAGTTAGAGGTCAAGTGTTAAGTGTTGTGAGCATTTGTTCCAGATCGTGTGTGGTTAACCAAGACGAGGTGAAGTGCACTGTTAAAAATGAGACAAACTCATAAGAACAAAAATATCCAGCTGAAGTGGATCGTAAAAGTTAAGTCACCAGTGAGTTTTGAGGATCAGAAATCTATTCTTTTGACTGGTTTCCATAGCCTGTGACACCTTTACTTACTGGGGTTCTGAGTAACATGTCAATAAATAAATATTTATTTCAATATTGTCTTAAACTAGTATTGGAGAAGGATCTGAATTGATTGTCCTCACTCTCTGTTTTGTTAGCTGGCTTCTGTCAAGAGGCTTCTTGCCTTAATTCCACTTCGATACCTGCTTTCGTTACAAAAATGTTGTTTTAAAGAATTGAATAAATGCTTTTAAGATTTTATTTAGTTCATGGTTGTGTATTGAATTAATCAGAATTTGTCCATATCTATAATTCCTTTTGACTGTTAACATACATGCTGTAATCAACAATGGAATAACAAAAACAAACTGTAACCATATTAGAAGTTAACTAGATTAATAAATTATTTCAGAAAATGAGTTAGCAGTTTCAATTATTTATTTGTGTTATTGTCACTATCGGGAGAAAACGGGCTTTAAAGGTCCCATGACATGCTGCTTTTTTGGATGCTTTTATATAGGCCTTAGTGGTCCCCTAATACTGTATCTGAAGTCTTTTTCCCGAAATTCAGCCTTGGTGCAGAATTAAGGCCACTAGAGCCAGTCCCACAATGAGCTTTCCTTAGTATGTGCCATTTCTGTGTCTGTAGCTTTAAATGCTATTGAGGAGGAGGGGGGGGGGGCAAGGTGGAGGGTGGGGGTGTGGCCTTGACCAACTGCCACTTTGCTTGTTTGCAAGCCATGATGTCTCTCCTTTCTCATGGGTGGGCCAAATTCTCTGGGCGGGCAAAGCAGAGAAAGGGGAGGTAACCTTACTCCTTATGACCTCATAAGGCCCATCTGAGCTTTCATTTTCTATGCAGGATACCCAGGGCTCAGTTTACATCTATCGCCATTTCTAGCCACTGGGGGACCATAGGCCTGCTGGGGGAATGCATATTAATGTTAAAAAACCTCATAAAGTGAAATGTTCATGCCATGGGATGAATTTAAAATTAAAATAATTAAAATAACAAAATAATTGGTTCGATTTTCGAGAATTTTTTTTGCAGTGTGAAAGCTCCTCTGTCGGCAGTCTTTGGTAGGCGTTCACGAAGGGGAACCTCAGCCCTCCACCTGGGCTTTTAACATCAGCTGATCAGAGTTGCTCTCTTGATCAACACAAAACCAGAGTCTACATTTTTACTCTCTGCATTGTGCCTTTGCTTCCACTTAAACAGCCACAAAAACAATCACAGTTAGGTTCAAATTAAATGATTTCTGTCTTAAAGTCTTCCGTCATGGCCACAGCACATACATAGAAGACGGTATAAATTTCTGAATTGGCCTCTTTCCTTTTTTACTCTGCTGCCTGTATCATGTTGCCAGGACAAAGCTATGCAGATCCCTCCTCCTTTTACACCTCTGTCTATAGCCAGGGACAAATACCTGATTCACACACCCTCTATACACTCTTCCCTCACTTTAAGTGTTTACTGTTTACCACTCTACACCAAGTTTGTACTCTGACTCAGACATCTTTGCTGTTACAGTGAAAGCTGGAAGTTTTCAGGCTATTTGAGCTGGAGCTGTGCAGGTCTCAGTGGGGTAGCAGGATGGAAGGAGCAAGAAAATGAAAGCTGAAAATGAAAGGGTGCAATAGTAGAAGGGAAAGAAGGAGATTACTCACAGTGCTTATCTCAAAGTGAAAGAAGGTTACAGTGACAAGAAGGAGGGAGGGAGAGCCGTTTAGTGTTTTGGGCCGGTTGGTCAACACAGGGGAGACGATGACTGCAGCTCCATATAAGACCTGGACCTCTGATGGTGTCTCATCTCCCTGTGTAGTGATGCTGCATGCAGATTAAACTGCCTTTTATATCTCCCCATCACTCTTCCTCTTCGCCATCATCTCGTCAACCCCCTCAGAGAGGTGGTTGTTTGTAACAGCAGAGCAGAGTATGCGGGGATGGTTTTTGACCACTAGTGGTGCTATATGGAGACATGCATTAGGACACACATGCATGAGGGTGACATGATGCCCATTCCTGTAAAAACAATTTTTTTCATGCAAGACATTTTGACATTTCACAGGAAAAGCACAGTTGTAAATAATTAAATACATTTTGAGTGATGTTGGCTCACTGTCACACTGTCATGGCTTACTGGGACACTTGATTGTAAAACCACCATTGTTAATGTTATTAGTAACACCTGATCTTTTTATGACAAGTCAAAAGGTCTTATGTAAAAGAGGCCTGCTGCAAATGATGTGTAATGCATGCAGCCCAATCCATTGTTGGAAAGTTGGTGGCCAAAAATGTATAAATGGGTTATCAAAATACTAGGAAGCTTTTTTGTTAAGAGTTAGATGAGAAGATTGATACGGTAAATATAAATATAAATTTTTTGCGTCACCGTGAGCTTGCCAGTAAACCAGTGCAGAAGAAGTTTAGTTTGTGAGCTTTAAAGGGGCTGGTAGGCAGATTTATTGTAGGCTACCTGTTTCCCCCGTCTCCAGCCTATATGCTAAGCGAACAAGCTGCTGGTCAACCTAATCATCTCTCGACTCTTGGTAATAAAATTAATTATCTTATTTTCCAAATCTCATCGCTGCTCTTTGCAGATGATGTGGTCCTGATGGCATCATCGGCCTGTGACCTTCAGCACTTACTGGATCGGTTCGCAGCCGAGTGTGACGCGGCTTGGATGAGGATCAGCACCTCTGAATCTGAGGCCATGGTTCTCAGCAGGAAACCGATGGAGTCATAGGCGCCGATACAGTGGGTGCTCCGGGGCTCGAGCACCCACGGAGAATACCGAGCACCCACTGAGCACCCACGTGTGCCAGACTGCCAGTAGGCTACATACATTTTAAAAATAGATAAATATTGCAGTTGGTGCTAAGTGGAGCGTCTGTCATAGTGTGATTGGTAATGTCGCTGTCAGTCCCCTGCTCCATATCCTATCCACCAATCACAGCGTCTCTTGGATGAAAACACCTCTTTAGTGACCCCGCTCCATCCCCCCACTATACAGTGCGTGTATGAGCGTTCGATAGCGTAGTGGCGGTCCGCCACGGTAAAATTTCCGGCGCCACGATATCAGAAATAGGCCAGACGCACAACAGGGTTTCCGCTATGTACACCGCGCACCACCGCTCCTTCAGCTGTTTATGAAAAGTCATAAACTCGTAGCGCCGTCTGCTCTACTGAACTCAAGCGAACTGTCATACGCTCTCTCTCCCCCCCTAGGGTGAGCAGAGCAACTGGAACAGTGACAGGACGTCATCACTCGCGAAGTTATGGCAACCAAATAAACAGGGCGAGTACTACTTCACTCAATAAGTGATAAACAGCAACGAAAGCTGCGACATGAAATCCGCACTCACGCCCGTGAAATATGACAGCTACAGTTCATTGGAAAATAGCATTGTGGACACTGAAGTCGATGAATTTACTGTTTATCAGACCCCAGATGCTAATAATAAGCTAATGTTAGCCACGCTGCTGTGATGGCGCCTCTGCTTCTGACTCGCCGCTGTGTGTATTCCTCCGACACACTGTAGTAACGTTACTGATTTAAAACCGTTTTCCAGGTTAGTGGGGGTACATACCGCTCAAAACCAATATGAAAAATGTAGCTAGTAATGTTCACCTAGTGTTTTGTTTTGTTGTTAAACTGTGTGTAAAATGAGAGGTGACGTTAAATCACCCTACGGTACCATCTATTTTCTGGATGGTTTCAAAGTAACGGTTGGTAGCTTACATTAGCAGATAAGCCCATACTCCGTCCAACACCATTATATCTCCAACCTAGCCTGGGAACGCCTCAGGATCCCCCAGTCGGAGCTGGTTAATGTGGCTCGGGAAAGAGAAGTTTGGGGTTCCCTGCTGGAGCTGCTGCCCCCGCGACCCAACCTCGGATAAGCGGACGAAGATGGATGGATGGATGGATGGATGGATGGATTTTCCAAATGTCAAACTATTCATTTTTACATAGATGAGGAAAATGCAGGTTTCAAAATATTAAACAAAAACATCTTATCTTGATACTCAATGTAAACATAACTGTTTAAGTATGAAAATCCATTGTTGACCTTGAAAAAATAGTGGTTCGACAAAATAATCCCAACTCAAGGTCTACTTATTAGCATTTTTTGAGACTTTCAGGCCTATCACACAGTCTTCATCAGCTGCAGAGTTTGCTCAGTTGAACTATAAACTAGAAAAGGAGTAAGTGAACCTTGAATTGGGATTGTTTTGGCAAACTATAATTTTCAAGGCCAAGAGTGCGAAGGACAAAATCAAGACAAATACTGAGCTTTCATGTCAACAGATCCCTATCTGTGACAACTGAGCAAACTGAATCAGCTGTTGAAGGCCATTTGATGCAGTTGGTGCTTATATGGTGGTAACTGTGGAGGGACTCAACCTTGTGTTCATCCTTCATCTGTTCTACATTAACACTAATTATTTGTTTAATGTCATACAATTGAAATATATGTTATATTTATATGCAAAATATGATACTTTACAGGTACATTCCCCTGCACCATCTTTGGGCCAGCGTTGGTCGCTCTCCTTACTCTCTCTCCCACAAGGCACCTCTCTCTCCTGGGGCCTAGGTCTGAGTTGAGTGGTTTCTGGGTTATCAAATGGGCACCCCCCTTCATCGGTGTTTTGTTGAATAAAGCCCATGACATCTCCAAGGGGCTCGACGGTAGACCCAGTGTCCTGGGAATACCCCCACTGTCCTCCGCTCAACTCCTGGGAATACCCCCACTGTCCTCCGCTCAACTCCTGGGAATACCCCCACTGTCCTCCGCTCAACTCTGTACCAATCGACAGGATGTTTCTGCCACCGCTCATTGCGCTTTAACCAGATCCAACATGTTGAATAAAAGCATCTCTATTGGAATGTGTTAGTGTTCACAGCTGTAACTCTTAAATACAGAGCTGATATTTTATTTTCATGTTTGCTACATCTTTGCCGTGTTTCTTCTTACTGAAATGGGTGCAATCATTCTGTATTCCTTTCTCCCATTACTCCCCACCTGTAACACGTAGCCCAGTCTAAGATTACCCACCATACCCCAGCAGCTTTGTTGACATGACAAAGAGTGGAGCGAGCGCTCATATAACAAACTATGGAGTTGAACCAACCACCACCCTTATATAAAAGCACAAAAACAGGCAGTTATGTAACGCGACCACTATATCTTCCTCTTTGTACCGGGCGTGCTGTTCTGCTCTTTTTCTTTGTTTGTTTTTATACACCCCTTTCCTCCTCACCCCTATGCACCACTATCTTCACCAGCTCCTTTCCTTCTCATATTGAGGCAACCATCATCTTCATCACTGCACTGTTATACTTTATTTCTTCTTCACGTCTTTCTACCTTTATTGTTTTCGTAGGTTATACAGAAGAATCGTCATGTATGTGCCTGGCACTGTTTGGTGTGTATCTTTTTTCTTTTCATTAGTGGGATGTTACTCAATTCATTCATCACAAAATACAACTATGAGATGGAGTCTGTTGTATTTAGTGTTCAAACATTTTAACAAAACACTGTCTTGGGGACTGTTAAAGGTCGTCGAGTAATTTAAATGCAGCCTCCATCACTCATTCACTATGTGACAGATGCTACAAAGTGCCGTTACAGGCAGCTCCCAGGGGAGAGAATAGATAACAGTGCAGGATTCAGCAGAAAGAGGGAGTAATGGGATGCACAGGGTCAGTGGAAGATACAATTGCTGTGTCAATCGACCATAAGCCATACAGAAAATATAACTTGTTGGCTGGCACAATCAGATTTTATTTTTTTCACCCAATTAGCGCATACCAAAAAAGAAAGATGTTGGTGACATAGACGAGGGCAGATGTAGTAATGTGTCCTCTGATGTGCACCTCTGGGTCTGTTTCATTGTGTTTACTGGATTAGGATTGACAGATAGAGATGGACGCTGGGAAATAATGGCATTAGTACCTGCAGACTGAGCACTAGTGATCGGTCGTCAATCCAAACCCACTCGGCCAGGATTGACTAGTGATAAAGACTTTAAAATGATGCCCTCCATGTGATAACCATACATTTTAAGAAGAAGCATTCTCAATCTAACGGACAGAGTACACTTAATATGTATTAGCATCGGTTGTTTTTAATGGTTTGGGTCATTGTAAATCAATCAGATGGAATCTCATCGTAAACCAGCTTTCCATTGACCAACTTTGTTTTGAGCAACACAATAAGAAGTGACTGACTGACTGACTGTAAATGTGTTCAGCAAAAAGGGTGCTTTGTTCCCAGAATAATCAGTGAGGGTGGCTATTTCCTATAAGTCAGCCAGAAATCCCCCTGTAAAAAGTAGAAATACCAGACACGAGAAAAGATAGCAGAATGTAACAGTAATAGTGAATTTGTGAGCTGCAATCTGCTGAGATCTCCATTAAGTGGCAGTGAGCATGAGAGCCAGTCTGATAACCTTGCTGTCTGGGAGCCGGCACTATCTGTTAAAAGAAGACATCATTGGATTAAGCATACCCTCCCACAACCCAAAACATCTGATCTCTGACATGCCATATTAATTACTAAGTGCAATTACAGTTGGACAGATGGTAAAACAGTCAATAGACTTCATCCCAGTTACATTTTAAAGTCTTACAGTAACCTGCACTTCCATTCTTAATTTTAGATACTCTTATGCTTTTCAAAGGATGAAAATGGCAGTGGGATGTGTGCAAATACTATTCACACAGTCCTGTCTGTGAGTCTGACTACTGTGATAGATATTTGTGAATGATCTAATGGTTGTGGCAGTTATTCATTTCATGTAGATAACTGCTTGTGTGTAACATCGTGGGAGTAGGAGTTCAGTTGTTTTTTTCTTCTCAATACTTATTCCACTGAGCGTTGTCTGCACAGTCAACCAATATATTCAAACCACTTCAAGAAACAATTTCTTGCCATTAAAAGCAACTCTTGAGGGCAACCTCTAGCTCACCCGGTAGTGCCTGCGCCCCATGTAGGCCTAGTCCTTGGCAGTGAACTAGAACATGTTTAAATGCTTTAGTGTTCAAAAAACACTTTATTACACTAATATACCTGTATCTGTCTGAAACTCTCCATTTTAGCGCCTGCTAACCCGGAAATAACGAGCGGGATGAGTGACGAACGGCTCTCAAAATCTGACGAAAATCTTTTAAGGTGTGGACACACAGAGCCGACAGCCAAACGTCGGCAGAAAAGGCAGTTGGGCTGATCAGTCTCCCTAAATTGGTCAAAAAAGTGCCTCGGAACACACCAAAGCGACAAGATGTAATACGTCTCCATAACAGCAGGTGGCGCTAATCTGTACTGTCACCCAAAAATGAAAACCGGCAGCTGATTGGATGAATGCGTCACATGGGTCTTGTTTCTCCGGAAATTCAAAGACAGACTGTCATGGCGGCTTGTTCAGAATAAGATCTCATATTGTACTAAAATAGTTCACCAAAACGTGTTTCTGAAAACATTTTAAGCGAGAAATAGGCCATGCAGTTGCTGAATCTGTCTTCATTTCAGATCAACAAAGTTTACAGTTTAAAAGATTTTCATCAGATTTTGAGAGACTCTAGTCACGCTCATTCCGCTCCCCGTTTCCGGGTTAGCACTCTACCAATCAGATGGGTCATTTGATTCCGACTGCTGGCAGTGCCCGCCACGCCGATTATACATGTCAAATCGGCCAAAATGAAGGGCGACGGCCCCTCGGACGGATGACGGCACGGAACACACCAAACAGACTCGAGTCACTGACCTCGCCAGACTGTCCAACTATTGGACCTATTATAACTGATTATCGGCTCTGTGTGTCACACCTTTAAACTGACCTTTGTCGATCTGAAATGAAGACAGATTCAGCAACTGTACGGCCTATTTCTCGCTTAAAATGTTTTCAGAAACACGTTTCAGTGAACTATTTTCGTAAAATACGAGATCGGATTTCGAACAAGCCGCCATTACTATCGGCTGGAGAAGCCAGACCCACGTGACGCGCAGAACATATGCACTTTTTGGATCTCGGGGAGCTGACTGATAAGTCCGACTGCCTTTTCTGCCGACGGTCAGCCGTCGGGTTGGTGTGTCAGGGGCTTAAGCCCACCTCCAAAAAAAAGCCCAGTCTGCTCTGATTGGTCAGCGTTTTTATGTCTTCAACATCTGCGCATCGTCATTGCCGGGGAATGACTGTAACGGCACTGTAGTGTAGTACTGTAGTTGTGACATCCCAGCCATACAGAAGTCCTGATGGCTTGTTTCTCCTTGGATTGAGTGTTTTGATAATTTCACAGTATTTATATAGCACCTCGTTTAGTTACCATTTTCACAATCTTTAGTATTAGGTTTAGACTGTTAGTATAGCATAATGCTCTAGAGGGAAGGTCAGGGGATCACCTAAGTAATTAGCATTCATCATCTGGGGACCATGAATGTGCACCAAATTTATATAGCATATTTTAGAGCAATTCATCCAATGCCTGTTGAGATATTTCATTGTGGACCAAAGTGGGGGGGCTGGCTGACTGACTGACTGACTGACTGACTGACTGACTGACTTACTGACCGACCAACCAATAGACCACACATCCCTACAGCCAAGCTGGCTAAAACTAATTATATGTAAGAAACATCAAATCCAAACATCAAATGTCAACTGTTGTTTAGGGTATTATTTGGATTTATGCAATTCTGAATCTAATCTGCACTTCTGATAGTAGCACTAATATTAAAAGCATCCTAATAAGAACTATTTTTGCATTTGCTTTATCTGTAGGATTGCTCATTAGCTTTTATATTGTGTCTCAGTCTATACAAAGAATTGAGCTAGCTGTATGAGCGCCAGATGTATGCAGCACTGGAGATTGGCAGCAACAGAGAACAAACAGACAGCAGAAGATGATTGATCGAAATAAAAGTTGGGAGGGAAAAGGAAAATGTCAACATGACAGCTGACTAGGATGGACAAGGAAGTTTTACAAATGAATGCGTTGAATAACAAATGTGATCTGGCAAATTTGTTTTTTATTTCCAATATTACGTCTTTGAAATGTGATTGATATTAGTATACGTGAGATAATACTGGTATGAAAGCTGTTGCATCACTGTTGTTTGAAAGGAAGCGTGCTGGCATGAATGAAGAGGTCTGAATGCAGGGAGGGAGAAAGCAAGCATTAACACAGTGGAAGAGGCGCTGTTCATTTGTCAGGAGATGGATTGCAGCCATTGAGAGGAAAAGCTTTTAATTTGGCTCTGGTGTGGTAATTAGGTTTCAATTCGCTGCGCTCACTAAGAGGAATGGGGAGGGTAATGAAGTTAGTCATCTTACTGTGTGTGTTTAGAGTAAGAGGAAGAGAAGAGGGGGGTTAAGTATGCACAGTCTACATTTTTCAGTGGCTCCCTCTGCCTCTCATACTCTAATTCATTGTGTAATGCTGTTTATTGCGTTTATCACAGTGCTTTAATGCATTAGTTAAGTGACCCCGGCTGTAATGGGAGAAACCATGAAAACACACTGAAACCTGATCTACCGCCTCTCCCCTGCTCCCTACTTTCTATCTTAATAATGTCTCCCTTCACTCTGTAGAAAATATTTTTCTTCTGTCTCGGTTGTTGGTCGTTATTTCCCCAATGTCTCCTTCCCCTGATCTCCTTGTTCCTATGCCTGAACTGAGCTGATGTCACTAATGGCTTGGTATAATATGCAGAAAGGACAGAACATGGGAATCTCAGGTTACATGACCTGGGAAAAAGAGGATGGGCATAGTAGCAGTACCAGTATTAGAAGTAGAAGAAGACATGGACGTAAGAGAAAAGGAAGTGCATATTATTGTGTACACGTTTTGTCGATACAGAGGGAAAATGACAGAAAAATGAACGTCATTGTGTTGAATAAAGACTAGTGGGGAAAATAAAGATGATAATAAAAGGACATGTGTATTATGTATAAATTATGTGCTCACCGCTCACAAATTAGCCTCGGGTTGTTCTGTTATCCCATTTGTGTTCTTGGTTTGTGTATTCATATCCATGTATGTCTGTTAACTGCACTGTGTATTAACTCACTATGTGCTTAAATGTCTATGTGTCTCTGTGCACACTTATGCCCTATGTGTGTGTATGTTTGTTTATTTGGCAGTGAGCACAGTAGCCATGTGACGACCCCTGCGTCACCCCTGAGAAGCGTGTAGGCGCCGGGTTCAGTCTGACTCTTGTCACATGATCCCCTGCTGCCCTCCCTCACCATTCACAATGGAGTATGTATCTGAACAACACACACACACACAGCTCACTCACACACAAAAAAATAACACACACATATAAACTCTTTCCTTGTCTCCAAGTGCAGCGTTCTATGAATATGTGTGTGTATGTTAATCAACATTTGACATGCAGTTTTCTTTATTTTTCATGCATCCTCTTCATTTATTCCTTTCACTGCCTGATATGTCTCTGATCTCTCAGAGCAGAGACAGGTGTTTGTATGTCTGATTGCTGCCAACCTTTTTTTTTATATCGATGCACTCTTTGTACGCAAACCTCAAAGCACTGCCGGAGCATTTGTATTTAATTTTTTTCAACCCTGTTGTCTTCTCTTTCCTTCTTTGTGCTGACTCTCCCTCTCACTGGTTTGTCATTAAGGGATTAGTGGGGTGAGAGATGGATGAAGTGGAGCTGGGTTTTGTGTTAATAGAGGACGTGCGCCTTCTGTCAGTCATGTCACTTCTTTTCGCCCAACTGGAATCAAAGCCCTCTGCAGAATTTTATTTTTCAAAGCATTATTTCCCTGACCGACTGTAAGTTAACATACTGCTAGCTGAGCAAGCTGAAGCTGACTTTCTCTTACCTCTCCTGTCTCTCCCACGGTTGGGGCCCAGGGCCTCCAGCCTCCCAGCATCCTTGGTGTGTGGGCTGATTCCAGCTCGGCTTCCTGTTATAGAAATTTGCGGAACCACGTTTCACGCCCCCCCCAACACACACACACACACACACACACACACACACACACCCTCAGCAGCCCTGAGTGTGTAAGTGTGTGTCTGTGATATACTGTAGCCTATATGTGCTGCTTGCTCACACAATAGAGTCTGAACAAGAACAATACTGGCAAAAATGGAAAATGAAAGGTGAACAGGTTTTGGTTTTGGTTTTCCGGCCCACAACTGTTTTTGTTCAGTCTTATGGCTCTCATCAAAATTGTTTCTAGCAGCAATGGCAGACAAAGTTAGCAACTATCTGGTGAACAAACTGGTTAATTAATTTACAGCCAGTATATTTCCCTCTGGAGTTGGTAGTGACCAAAACAGAGCTAAAAGCCGAGTGAATATTGGACTTACAGTTCTCATGTGGATACAGACACAACTCCAAATCAATGTTCATGTTATTCTGTGTCTGCTGGATGTGTATGACTTTACTTATTACCTAGTATCAAAAGTAATTAGTTGCGTTACTCGTTATATTACTATATTACTTTCGCCCCCCAATACACAAAAGAAGCTCACAACCTGCCAGCTCCTTTAGAACATATTCCACTTTATTGGAACAATAATTAACCTACAGGAGGTATCAACAGCCAGCTAAACTGCAAACATTCTGCATTCAGGCTGTTAATGTATGTTACGAAGACTATCGCACATTTACATGGGCCTATTACGTTTTTTTGTCGAGTTTCACACTAACATCCTGAAAAAGTTCTGGCAACGCAGATTTCCAAAACCATATTAACTCGCTGTGCCTGCATGCACAAGGCGAGAGAGGTGAGGGACACTGCTCTGCTCTGCTCACAGTGACATGCTGGATGTAGCCTACTTCCAGCTGTTGAAAGTATTCCTCTCTCCGTCATCCTTCGTTTAGCTTTTTGGCTAGTAGCCATGGTGACGTGACCTGCCACACGCTAAATAACATCACATCATCATATAAGAAAGCCTACCTTGGACAAAAAACAAATCACATTCTGGTTATGCACTAACACAGTGTTACTTGGATCAGTAACTGTAATATAATTACTGTTTTGGAAATTGTAATCCCTTACACTACTCATTACTGTGGGAAGTAATAATATTACAGTCAAATATTACTAAGTAATGCATTACTGCCCAACACTGATTAAGGATGCTTTAAATATTATTAAAGTATAAGTGACATTGTTTGTGTTGAAAACTATTGAAGTAAAATTACTAAGGTAGGTGTTTTGACTACATAATACTTATGGTCACTTTAAAAGTGCAGTTTGTATCCTCACTGTAACAATTTTAATGCAAATACACCTTCCAATCCGTCCTTCTCCAATGCTCTCTGCTCTCACATGATGACCATGGATTTTAAAGTTTTATTAGAGACTTGAGGAAATGAAAAGCAGGAAATATGTTTGTTGTGACCGATTAACGTACAGTTACACTGGTTTACAGGATATTTGAGGCACTCACAGTCATGCAGGTGTAAGGGGAGTACAGCACAGTACAAAGTGTAATTTATAGGTGGAGATGAGTGGAGAAGGTGAGTAGGGTGAGGTTTCAGAACATGGACTAATAACCTCACAGCGTCACTTAATCCACAGCGATTGTGCCGGAGCTCCTTGGCTGCGTTACCACGGCAATCTGAGCGGCATTGTCCTCATATGTGGCCCGGGGCAGTGGTTCGTGAAGGAAGTATTTTCTTAAATGACAATAAAAAGCACAATAAGAGGGTGTAAACGAGCAGTTTGATCATGTTTATTTCACAAAAGATCCAGTTTAGAGGAGACAGGTGGATTTCCTTACACTCTGTACACATGAGTACGGTCAGGATGACTGTGTGAAAATCTCAGAATGAATATTTGTGTTCACATAATAGACATGTAGCTATAATTTCCACGAGTGCCTCTGTTTTTGTGAGTTTTATTTTATACCCATATCAGCAGTGGGAATATTGTCCTATTAGTGTTTGACATTGGATGCTGTGCATGTGATTGTCTATATTTGTAAAAGTCAAAGTCTCAAACTCAGACTGCTGTAGCCTAACTGGCTAAGCTTGGGCCCACATTGACTCTGGGACCCTCACAAAGGTCTGCCAGCTACACAGTAAAAACATTGTACTAAAACAAGTCACCGATCCCCCACCCGTCTCTGGTCGTGGTGGCGGCACGGCGCACGAGGGAGGCCACTCGGATGCTATCTAACTCGCTCATCAGCAGTTAAGAAGAACAAACCCGAAGAAGGACTTGAATGGAGAGGAATGTGAAAAGGCTTCAGTTGCACTGAGAGCTTGAGTCAGTAGCTGATATCCTCCAAATCTAGCTCTTTTTTCTCACCACTAATTTGCAACGGCAAATACCATATATTTAGAGAGAAACTTAATGCCAACATTTATCAACATTAAGAAACATTTTTAATAAATGTTTCTACATTGCATTCATTACATTACATGTCATTTAGGTGACACTTTTATCCAAAGCGACTTCCAATTAAGTGCTTTCAACCTTGAAGGTGCAAACTCCAGACAAGTAGTAAGTGCAACTACATTAGCTTTAAATAGGCAAAACTACAAAGAGCCATATGAAAGTGCAGCTTTAAGAATATTTATATATATATATATATATATATATAAATATTATTTTTTTTTTCCTTCACACCCAGGTTTCTAGCAGTCTGGGTGGGGTTTCTACAAAATGTTTGCCGAGAACAAATTTAATTCAAATTTACTTAAAATGTTCTTACAATATCTGCTCTTGCATTGACTCGTAGCAACTTACTGTAAACATGGTTAAGATTTCCAATGGTTATATTTAGGCACTGACAGCACTTGGTTAAGGTGAGGGAAAGAAAGTGTGTCTAATGCTATGGTCTTATGTCAAAGTCCTGCGCTCATTCACTAAAAAAAGTAGCACATACATAGTTAACAAGTTGGTTTCAAAACAAGTTGCACTTGCAGATTCTTGACTTTTATGACATCATATTTGTATTTCTAATATGAGCGAACGATGGGACATTTTGTGGATGATAGCAAACACTCAAAAATACATTTATCATGAACAGAGATTCTTGTTTGCTCAAATAAAAATATTCTTTATCTCATAATGATTTCTCTATGAAATATTGTGCATACTGTTTCCAAAGACAAAGACTTGATTTGTTTTAAGAAAAGACTCAATAACAAGGTCCAAGAATTTTGGACCGGGATACATGATAACCTATGTCTTATTGCAGGGACCCAGGTTCCATTCAGCCCAAGATTATTCTTTCCTGGAGATGGATCAATCCTAAGCGGGATAGATAAGCACATAAGAAGCTGGGTCCAGACTAGTTTAATGATATCCAGACAGATTCTTCTTAGAGGATGGAGGAATGAAGGGGTGCCGTCAATCCAGGAGTGGGCTTGGGAGATGGCTAGAGTGGCAGCGTTTAAAAAAAATGTCATAGAAACGGTTTGCAAGATTGAATGTTTACACTAGAAAATGGGGCTTTCTGGAGGGCTCCTAAGAAGCCGAGAGAGGCGTATACTACGTGCTTATTGTTTTATCACATATACATGATGTGTTTATTTAGTTTACAGTTCTCTATTTTTTATTGTATTGCCTTGAATATTATGGTTATTATTATTTTATCTTGTCTTCATTTTTGTCTAAGCAAGTGGTGTTGATGAGTGGAGGGGCTTAAAGGGGGAGGGGATGTGTTCCTGTTGTGAGCTGTATGTTTTGTGTTTTGTTCTAAAACAAAATACAAACTGTTAATCCTAAAAAAGAAAAGACTCAATAACGGACAAAATGACTTGTTATGGAGATTTCTTTGCAGTGCATGATCCATCCCAATACCAACATAGCCTCTTCAGGTCTCAGATGTCTATGCATGTAGGTGTCTGTCTATGAGCGAGTGACCGGTTAACAGGGTTAAACTGTTGAGAAAACACACATTGTCTATGGGCTCATTGAGTTATAGCAGCTGCAAATGCCTGCAGTGATTTCTGTGCGTGCAAAATGGCCCTTTTGCAGGTGACAAAACAGCCTCATTATATCAGGGCTGTATATAGGACAATACAACAGGGTGTTGTGGCCGCCACAACAATAGCAGTGAAATTAAAGATGTAAAGTAGCTGTTGGAGGCCGAGTAGAAGTGGTTACAGAGGGTTGTGGTGGGATAGTGGTAGGATGAGTAGGAGGGGGGTCTGCTGGGTTATATACAGCACTTAAGCAGCAGCAGAAGCTACAAGTGAGGCAGATGCATGTCTGTCACTCTCTCTTCTTTTTTCTCTTTTTCTCTCAGCTTTCACATCCATGTCTCTAGTTTCTCTTGGCCCGATTTCCATCCCTTGCCCCACCTAAGTGTGTGAAAGTTGGATGCATCTCCTCTTCACAGAAAACCTTGCTCTTATGAGATTACTTGCATGTTTTTATACTGTACGTGTGAGAAAAATAATAATTTTGTATGACTTTTATCATTCTGTATGAAAGAGTAAAGTAAAAGCAGGATAAATGAGTCGATTGGAGTGGGAAGGGTTAAAGTGGCACACCAAACAAATTACAAAAAAAAAGAGAAAAGTAATAAAAAAGGAGAGGAAATGAAAAGCAGCTTGATGGTGGAGGGTGATAGGAGGTGCACTCGTCAAAAAGGCAATCGGTTCAAATTAAAAATAAAATGAAGAAGAGAAGAAGAAAGATGTGAGGGACAAGAAAGAGATAGCAGCACACATGTCACATCGGGATACCTTTGCGATCAAAGTCTTAGGGGGAAGAATCAAAGCTTTAAGGATTTGTGTGTGCAATCCGTATGTGTGTGTGCGTGGCTGCATGCGTGCCTGGTTTTGCATATTTAGCTCATTATCAGTTTTGACTGCAGTCATTTCCAGTGCACTGAGTGAGATATCGGAGCTGTGATCTGCCTGGGGGAAGTGAGGGCCGTGAAAAAAGCGCTTGAGTTGCAACATGTGAGTTGCATGCTGTAGCTGAGTTCAATACCGAATCTCTAATGCTGTTCAGCTCTGCTCAAGACAACCTGATCACCTAAATCAACAAATACAAACCCCAACACTCTTCCTTCTTTTACAAACTCAGTTATTCCTCCACAGTTGTGTGGTTCATAGTCCCTTGTCCGTCTGTCATCATATCTGTTTTATTGTTATTTTGCGCCGCAACAACTCTCCTGGTAGTAGCCTACGTGTTAGACTTTTCGTCTTGTTCCCTCTTTCTGCGTATGTTTCTCTCCAGTCATTTATTCCCAAGCCAAAGAAGGGACCTTTTCTCTGAGCTGTTGTATGCTATGCAGGTCACTGGAAGGTCAGCTGAGAGGCAACATTAACAGCAGAGACACTTGGCCTCCAGCATAAACCCCTAACAATGATTATCTCTCTCTCAAGCATCCCTGCTCATGGCCATCACAGGACGCTGTGATTTGTTTGAGGTACAAATCACTGAACTGAAGTCAGAGTGTGTGTGTGTGTGTGTGTGTGTGACGTGCGTGTGTGCACCAGTGTCACATCTCCTCACATACACATGGAACACAATAAGAGAGATTAGCAAAGTCAACAGTGAGTGCATTGTTGGTGTGTATGTGTCTACATCTGTGCAGTGACACATAGAGTCCCCTCTGCTGAAGTGTCCTTCAGCAAAATACTGAATGCCTGCCAGCTGAGGTGCTGATCAGTAGTTGATCCTGACCTCCGACCTCAGGTGTTTTGCAGTCACAAGATATGACACACATGTCACATTAATCTTCTTCTATTAAATATTAGGAGCTCCTTCTCCAGGGTGCCATTCGAAGAACTGCAGTCTTTGGCACTTCTGCTTAAATTGGCTTCATTTTTAAGCACCGGAGGTTGTCGCTTGGTGTTTACAAAAGAATGCAACACCATGAATGCCTTTGAGGAGAGACTTTGCACTGTTATCCCCATTGGTTTGATTCATTGCATCTTGCCTCTCTCTATAAGTGCGTTTCATTCCACCTGTTTTATCCACATTTTCAATTTGTGAATAAAATAACTGGAGTAGAAACAAGAAAGCAAAAGTTAAATTATTGCAAAAACGTTTTTAAACTTTTTACACTAAAAGCTAAATGCAGCCAACTTCTAATTTTTGCAAAAGAGTAGCAGATGGAAAATTGCCAAATTTCACTTAATTCACATTTCCATTGCCAATTTTCTGAAATTCTTTTTAAATTTGGACTACATTTGTATGCAAACTTAACTTATAACAACATGCTTTTAGCCCATCCTACAAGTGTGGCCAGCTGGAACAAGTACTTTTTTGCCTTCCCGAAATGGTGTTAATGACACGTCATAGAAAGTCTGTTTCAAGCAAATCCCAGCGTTTAGCAGATATGGACCAGCGTAGGTGCAACGTACCTAAGATGTTTTGTCCCTCCTCTCTTTCCTGCCCTCTCGGCCTAGATACCCCACCTCTCAGATTTCCTGAGGGCTGAGCCTTGGGCTTTTTGTCAACTGTGTTATAAGATAGTGGGGCCCAGACGCCCAGTCCCAGGGGCCCTAACACACAGGACATTAGCCTAATGCCTACAGTGTAGCTCTGTGGACCAGATATTTCTCCCTCTCTCTCTCTCTCTCTCTCTCTCTCTCTCTCCAAGACCCTCCCTCCTTCTTTCATTGGTGCAACCGGCAGAAGAAAAGAGGTGATTGTTTGGAGACAAGAGGGATGAATTTGTCTGCCTCAGACAGGAGAAGAAAGGCAGTTTGAAAGGGACTTGTCAGGGGTTGTGGATCGGGTGGTTGGAGGGTGTCCCACTTTTCAGAGAGAATGGACTGTGTGTCAGCATATTATTTTCTACACTATGTGCATGAGTGTGTTTGTGTGCGTCTCTGGTGTGCATCCCTGCTTCAGCATAGTTACATGAGGATGCATGTGCCCAGATTTCTCCTTTCTGTCATAATTTATCCTCATTCCTGTTTTGGTTTATTCCTGTTTAGAGGAAGCTTTGTCTCACTTTGTAGTGTCCACGTTATGTCTCCTTTTTAGAGGAGATCTTTGTACCCTGCTGGAAACTAGAACTCTGTGGCACATCTTCATGTCCACATTCATGATGAGACTCAATGAGAGTGTGTCTCTGTGGACATTAAAGTTTTGTCAGTGATGTGTCGTTCATTTCTCCTCCGGGACGCAGCAGATTCTATCACATATTTTGAGCATCACTGATAGTAGCCCACACTTTTTCTTCTCTCCTACTTTTTTTGTGCTTGTTGGTCCTCTTGAGATCCCAGCAGAGACAACAACTCAAACCCAGATCTTAACTAAGCTCATCCCAGATTGCAGCAGAGTCCCATTGGTGCAGATTGGATATATCTCGCATGCCCTAATCCTTCAAGAGTGCAGTGTGGAACCATGTTGTTGAAAATGAAGTGTAGAAGAGTAAGTGTAATTAGTAATAAAGTAGTAGTAGTAGTAGTAGTAGTAGTAGTAGTAGTAGTAGTAGTAGTAAGAGTCTCCTATTGGTCACCTTTGTGCTTGACAACAGCCAGTTTGTAACATATCTATCATTTTAAAGAAAGATGTTTGGGTCTTCAATAATTGAAGTTACTAATTTACTAATAATATATATATATATATATATATATAGCAGATGGATTGGTCACCTTTGTGCTTGACAACAGCCAGTTTGTAACATATCTATCATTTTAAAATTAAATTGATGATTTAAAATGAATGTCAAATTTGTGACACATAACTGCCCTCCCAAAACCTCTGACATGATTCAATCACTGGTTTTGAAATGGTGATTAACACAATAGTCTGCATTAAAACTGAATCATTACGTTTTCACACTCCTAACAGAGTGAGACTTTTATTACACAACCATCAACAGGAAATAATTACATTATCAAAACAGAGAGATAGAAATACTTGTACATGTGAATTAGCTGGTGCAACAACATCACTGCTGTGATTTACAAGGGAAACAAGGATCTCTGCAATATGAACAACTTATAGGATCAGTTATATCTTGCATGTTTTACTGATTATTACGATCTAGACCAGCCAGAGAATCCACAATAGTGCCAATATACAATTTTGTAACTTGTTTTGGATCCTGTTTTCACCACTTCCTCTCTTTTAGTTCAGTAGATGCTCTTAACTTCTGAGGATCCAGACATAATGTGGACAAGTTGTTTTTCTCCAACTTTCAGTAGACGCCCACTCTCTTCATCATTATTAGGGCTCTGAACTGGATAAAACCCTGCTCCTTCCCCCTTTCATCTCCTTTATCACCATCTCTCTGCTAACTCACTCCTCTGAAGTCACTTCTGGCCTTGTTCTCGAGTCCTTTAATTGAGTTTGGTAGAAAAACAAATGGTCTAAGGAGGGGGCACTCCTGCAAAGGTGGGAGCCATGCATCTTACTGGTAATTTAGGGTGCCCACCCAGTCCCCAAATTCCTCCTCCACAAAGGTCCTCAGAGAGGTTCACCCCGAAAAGACACTTGGCTGCTTTTTATCTCCTCTTTACGGGGAAAATATCGTTCTTTCACTCTCTCATATTTTCGGTGATGACATGACATTTTAATAGGGTCTGTGAATAAGTCTGAGTGCGGTGTGGGAGGGCCTGGAAGAATGACAGAATAAGTGCTTCCAGGGTGAGAGGTCAGGGAAGTCATGAGGAGGCTGGATGCTGCACTGGGGTTGACCCTTAACTGTGTGTCATGTCATGGCCCACTGCTCTAGCGTTGGGGCAGAGACAAACGTCGGCTTTCTGAGGAACTCAAATCTGCTTCAGACTGAAACACTTTTACATTCATTTTACATTTACTAATCGACTGTACAGCTTACATTATTGCTGATCATTTTCCAAATGATATCACACTTATTAGCCTACATGGCTTTGTTGAATACTCAATTCTGATTGGTTATTTCTGAAGAGCAAACGGCTGCTATGAATAACAGGTCGTCGCTATGGACGCAGTTCTGCTCCTAGACTCTGGAGGACCATTTTTTAATCAATAAAATTATTTTTAAACTTTTAGATTTTGTGTCAAATTAGGCCTATTGATTCTGTAAGTAGCCACGTAATAAGCGACGTATTGTAGAGCGAGCGGGTCATTATTGCTAGTTAAACCCCTTCAGGGTGATTCAAGTCCTGCGTCACCCTGTCAGGGTTTAATTTGCAGTAATGACCTGCTCGCTACACATTATCCCTTATTTGATTACATCACAAAATATTTACTGTGCAGGCTTCCACTTGTTTTTGAGCATTTTTATCCTGGTATTAAAATCAACATTCACAGGCCTGATTTAAACCTGATTCAGATAATATTGATATTTCACAGTGAAAGTCTTTTATTTGTGTCAGAGTTTCAATTATCGTTATGTGGTAATACAGTTAAAAAATGTGATATAATTTAAAAGATTTTGCACTGCACTACCACACAATGATAATGTTTCTTTGACCGTAAAGCAGATGTGATGTGTTCCCTGTGATTAATTACTTATTTACAGCTAGTTTGTAGGTTAGTTTTCATAACAATCACAATTACAAAATTAGCAATGATGTAACATATACACCATTTATTGTAAAAGGGTTCATGTGTTAAATGTCTTATATCACTGTGAGAATTGCATCATGTAACAGATAATGAGGCCAATTTCAAGATAAGAGCATTATCCAATGAGCAGATGCAACTGCTTAAGTAATTGTGCGAACATATGGCTCAACCTGCTCAATTTCTGTCAACAGCACTAATCTCCACTGCTCAGTGAAGTAACCTGTTTATTAGAAAGTGGCGGTTTGTGTCAACAAGGGTTACCGGGATAACTAGAATGCATTAATACTGTAGTAGAGAATTACTAAAAAAGGTTTGGAATGACTTATTATGCAGCCAAAGAGGTTTGATGAGTATGAAAGATTCTTTGACAGTTTAATAAATATAACTACTATGGCAGCTTTTGTTAATGAGAAGATGTAGTGTTTGTACAATCCCTCCAGAAGGGAAATAAGTTTTCTTAGTCATCACTGCTAGTTTTATATGTTTTTAAAAAAAATATTATCAACAGTATGCAATGGCCACCAGATTATTTGCTTTTTTGTGACAGGTAGCAAATAGAAAGCATGGATTCTCTGACTCAGGCAGGATGGTAGAGGTGGTGATCAAAAGTAATGATATAGAGGCTAATAGAAAGTTGTATTCTACATGTTCCCCCCTCGTTCTGCTGCAAAGATGAAGGTACAGTGGCATATACCCCAAAAACTCTTAAAGGAATAGTCTGACATTTCGGGTGATACCATAAATTAATACTTTAATACTTTCTTGCAGCGATTTAGATGAAAAGATTGATACCACTCTCATGTCTATACGGTAAATATGAAGCAACAGCCAGCAGGCGGTTAGCTTAGCTTAAGTTAGCTTTCCCCCTATTTCCAGTCTTAATGCTAAGTTAAGCTAGCCGGCTGCTGGCTGTAGCTTCATTCCATACACAAATGAAAGTGGTATCAATCTTCTCATCTTGCAAGAAAGCGCATACGCGTATTACTAAAAATGTATCCAGTGATACACAAGGATGCATAGAAAGCTACAGCATTTGAGCATTTGATGCACAGAAGATACACCTAAGATAGTTATTATAATGATACAAAGGAACAAATAGGTGTTACTGACATTTTAGATTTTCATTATCTTAATTAAATGTGCTAACAGTGTGTTCATGAAGAAGGTCATTTGTATCTGTTCAGTGTGGTACCTTGTCCCAGTGTGGAACAAAGGACAGCACAATTAGCCAAACAATTAAAAAAAATACTAATTTTATATCTGTTCTTATTATGAACACTTAAATATTGAATAATAGATATTGAATAGAAGGAGCAGAAGGGATAATGAACTTGATCTCTTTATTTCTTACGAGTATAAATGTTGACCAGCTCAAAGAAAGCGCTTTAGCTAAAAATATATTCATACCTGGGATAACAGTACCCATATTATGATTCAGGTGATATAGTAAAAGAAAAAACAGGCAGTGAAAATAAATTATCTGAATAACAATAATAATTATAATAACAATAATTATAATAAACAGTGTCAAATTAGGGTTCATAAACCTTTTTGTTTGCTCTCTTTCTTTTGTGAAAATTCCTTTTAAATTGTCCATAAGCAAAAAAAATCCAGCATATTTTCATTAATGTTGCAAAGGGGATTTCCCTTGCCGGGGCCGCCCCTTCGGTCTCACACATTTACAATATTCACAGTTACTATAAACCTGTTCGGCACATTGAGCCCCACTGCAGTCTGTCAGGCTGTCAGTGGGGACAAAACTATGAGGTGCAATGACATTTTTGTGTTTACATGTGGGTGCCTGGCAGACAGGAAGCAGAATATTCCTCTCTGTCTTCCTCCATCAAAATAGGTACCTATCGATAAGGAGTAAAATGGTCATTTCCTCCCATGATTCATCTGTTCGCCAACATACCATTGGCATAATTAATCAAGAGACAATCAAGATGAAGACATACAAACTGCATGTCTGTAACATTACATACACACTGTCCTCTAGTTAGACCCTCATCTCCATTCACACAACCATCTCTGGTTCCCCCAGCGTTCCTATATGTTAACCACGCTCCTCACCCGCTCAGCCCATGGCCGTCACCATGTTAGAGTGGTGCGGGTGCCCAAAGGAAGGGTGTATCGGGGTGGGCGTGGGAAGCATGTGTCCAGCGTGGCCAAAATGTGCCAAATGGCCCATGGACATGTGTCCGGCCAGAGAGCTGAAGGGAGAGCTCTTGTCGTGCAGGCTTTTGGAAAACTCCTCGTAGCTGTCGCAGCCCCGCTTGCTCTTTTTGGACTTGTTGGACATTTTTCGGTTGCGTGTCTGTATCCCCTCCTTTTTCATGGTCAGAGGCCGGTTCACCTGTTTAAAGAGGGAGAAGTGAGGGGATGAGTGATCTAGTTCAAGTTTGGAGGGAAAGTTCAAACCAAGAAACTATGAATTGTATAGATGTAATCAAATACATGTTGCATGGACATGGTAAGTCCTTAAAGGATAATAAATATTCTATATTTTTGTTATTGTTAACAAATCCCATGAAAAGACCAAAACCATTTATGCATTAGTCCATCCCTCAATGCTTTCCTACTTCCCCATCCCGTCCGTGGCACTCTGCCCCAAACTCATTGGATCCTATTAAGAATGTAAATCTTTAAAAATTGCTTACAAGTGTATATTTTCAATTAAAAAAACAAAAAAGCCAAAAGAATTCCCTGAAACAGCTAGGCACTGTAGTTTGTGGCAAACATCACTCAAAGAGGAGTAAATAGTGCATTTGCTAGGGACTATTTTCAGTTGTGGATTAATACACATTTGGTGCACTAGTAAGTACATTATATCTGGCACCAGAACTGTGTATGTGGAACTGTGTGGCTCGTTTATGTTTTTTAATAGTTTTTGGACAACAATGGCTGTCTATTGCATAATAAAATAAGCTGTATCAGGCTTTGGCTACACAGACAATACTTGTTTGTGGGATTTGATATAGGATTTGTTGACAATAGAGAAAATATAAAATATCATCAGATTCATTCTTTAAAAATATGCATCCGGAGCACCTATTATCTTTTTTGATGCCTCCAGTCTTAATGCTATTCATATGGAGCCTTGTGGCAGTCCCACTCAACAACAGTCCCACCATTGTGACTCCCAGGGGGATTACGCCTACCATGGAAACAATAAAGCACAAAGAAAGAAAACACCAACGAGTCCAATAGCGTCTGAGAGTAAAACAGCCCTCTCTCTCTCTTTTCTGCCTCTCTTATCCCTCAAGAATCAGTGTGACCTGCCTGCCTACTTCCCGTCTACTTGACCCTGTCGGGCCCAACTTGGCGATCAGCAGTCAAAGACTTACATTATGCAGTTTATAGTAGAGGCCGCAGGCATTGCACACCGGGTCTCCATTTGCATTGCGCCTCCAGAGTGTGGTAGTGGTCGTCTGACAGTTAGCACAACAGGTGCCTGCTCGCCTGGCAGCAGACTGTGGAAAGATATCAAGCTTTAATTAGAGTTCAACAGCCCAAGCAGACACAGCACAGGTCAGTTTAAGAATACATTTAAGAATATATTTCAGTATGTACAATGTATGAGGTTAGTTTAACTTTCTATTCTATTGACTTAAACTGTTACATTACATTAGGGCCACAACTAACGAATATATATATAATATATTTATATATATATATTATTTAATATATTAATTGTTTGGCTTATAAAACCTCAGCAAATTGCAAAGAAAATGCCCATCACCCGAATGTGTTGCCATCACACATTCCCAGAGGCAATGGTGACATTTTCAAATGTCTTGTTTTGTCGGACCAACAGTCCAAACTGTTAAAAAATGACTTAAACACATTTGTTGCCAATTCATTTTTTGTTGAGTGAAAAATCGAGTAATTAGCTAAAAGTTGCAGCTCTATGTTGACATGACCTATTGTAGACATTCAGAGTTACCTCCTCAATATTTGACAGCAGATTTCAAATAAAAATAAGATGTCTCATAATTTGAAACAGTATATTTGTTATTACAAATGCTCTATTCACATGCACAAAGCTCAGTACTGTAGCCTACTAGTTTAAAATGATGAGTGAGGAGTTCTAACAGCCAGAGGCTCATGATGGACTCTTCAATTTCCAGGAAATACATTCATCTGCACCCTCAGTCAAAATGTATTATCGAACAAAACATGAAATAATCAGTTATTTATATAATATTTTTTCTTCTTCTTATAAATACTCTGGAAATCAGGTGTCCATGGTTGGTGCCCTGTTAGGTCAAACATCAGCTTCCATAACTTTCCCAATTTTCTTTTTTTAAATGTTCACTGTGCTGTTCTTTCTCTGTTATGGGCGGAGAGCTTGACCACTATGAAATGAGGTCTGAGCCTAAAGTTAGGAGGCCGCAGGAGGAAACAGGCGCGGGCCCCGCTGCTTTATCTGGACCGGTCAGATATCCGGATAGGAAACAACTGGAAGGCTGCAACTGGCACTGAACACAAGACGCTCTGGAGCACTGCGAACTCCGACCGAGCCATACGGAAACCAGGCCTGATATATGGCTGTATTATAGGCTTAACAGACGCTGAAATAAACGCTCGTATATTTTGTGTGAAACAGACAGCTGTTTGCAGACGTGGTCTGCAGGTCAGTAGGCCTATAGATTTAGACCTGTTTGTCGCAGCGATGTAGGTTCACATCCGCCTCACATGCGTCAACAAACTGACTCTGATCAGGTGCATATTATTTTTTTTCCTGAAAGTAATCCTAATGGTTTACTCTAAATTATAATCACAATATTCGCAAAATAATGTTTTGTCATTTAGTCCTACTTTACTTTGCTCACCGGTAGCCTCTGCTCGATTGGCCTTTTTTAGAGTGTGAAGTTGCGCATTTTTGTCGTGCGTTGGCATTTTAGATTAAATAATACTTCTTTAATGACAAAATGCTGCTTTCGTTAGAAATAATATTGCTTTTGTTTCTATTCTATCGCCTTTTCTAACTCCATTCGTCCAGGATACCTTAAAAATAAAACAAGTCTGATGGTCCACTGCCGTAGGCTACACTGTTATAGGCTAGGCATACTACTGATTTAATCAGCAGTGTCTGTTGTCTCTGCAAATATTGTCTTCATTTATAGCTGCCTCCTGCTGCATCACACAACTACAAACACAACTGGTGCACAAGGTTACATGAATGCAATGAGGCTGCAAATATTGCTTTTCTTTGAAATTGTTATGAGAATGATCAAATAGTATTAAATTATTATTATTATTATTATTATTATTATTATTATTATTATTATTATAAGTCAAATAAATGTCAAACTGTTCATGCAATTGATGCAACTTGATGCTTGGTTTGTATTTTAAATAAGATGTCACACTTTAAAGACTCCCCTAACACTGCATTTGTAAAAAAATAAAAAACGTGTCAGTTTTAAAGTTCTTTGTAGGTTTAGTGTGACATGAACTTGGGACTGCCTGTGCTGTCTGACCTACTCCCAGCAACACTTGTTTTTGAAGCAGTTCATGATTTACATTTACACTGTCACTGTCCTTAAAAAAAACACGTATCACCAAAATGTCAACTTTCAGTGACCTACCAGCTTTGTAACAGTGTATTGTCACATAATCCAATGGACCAAAAAAATCTATCCAAAATGGACACTTTATTTTTTTGTTTATTTAAAAAATTTAAAAATCACCATCATGATCTGTTCTGCTGCCAACATGTGAAAATAAAAACAAACCTTGACTTCAACACTTCGCCCTACACATAAAAACAAACTGAACACGTGTGTTGTTTTGAGGGATGGAGTGCTGGTCCTGCTATCAATGACAGTATCAGAAGTAGCACTAATAATGATAAGAGAAACAACACTGATCCCACTCTGCTAACAGCTCAAGCAATAAGGAGCAAGAGGTGAGCAAGCAACACAATTCCTGGAAACTGATTGGCAAAATATAACTTTCCTGGAATTGTAGCCCCCCCCCCCCCCCCTCGTCTCCCCTCAACAACCAACTCTTTTTATTTATTGCCACCTCCAACATACACACACACACACACACACACACACACACACACACACACACACACACACACACACACTGCCCCTCTCTCTTATATACTGATGGGACTCACCAGTCTGCGTTTGGGTTTGATGAGTGGTCTGTTCTGGCCGTTCATCTTGTGGTACAGTCCGCAGGCGTTGCACAGGTAGTGTCCGGTGCTGTCACGTCTCCACAGAGGTGTAGAGGTGGCTCCGCAGTTTACACACTCACGACCCTCTGGAGAAGACCACACAGTGACATCAGATTATAATGCATTTCCATAGCCAACACATTCTATTATAGATTAAAGTATATGTTGTATCTAACTTTCTTATGACTTTTTCTTTGTGAGAGTAAAGAGAAAGAAATAGTGTCTGCATGTAGTAGCCTGGAATATAAAGTGACTCTGTTACAGTTGTGCATTAGCAGAATCATAAAACAGTTAAAAGTTGAAGAATTTGCTGTACAATCAGTAAATATAATTCCCTCTGTGCTGTCAAGCCTCTGTTACTAAAACACCAAACCAATGCTTCACTAAAAGACATGTCCTGTAAAACATAAATTAGTAGAATGCCTTTTACCCTTTAAACAACAACCATTAAAGAAAAATAAATAATTTACGTCAATATTTTTAGGAAATATTTTAACTTAATAACAGCAATCATATTTTCACATTATAATAAAGTCATAAAACAAAATTTTGCAGCCAGTTAATATGTCTTACTTATTTAATAAAAAGTCAGTGCAGTTCAGGTTACCCTGCAGTATATCCTTGTTAATAAACTGGTTCAACACAATCAGGCTTAAGCTGGGAGCTCCTGGTCTGTAATCAAATAACAATCAGGACAATGTATTATGTAACAGAGATGTGACTCCTAGCCTAAATCCTGAGGTTTTTGGCTCTGTGCGCCTGCAGATCTTCCTTTCACACCTCTGGGCTGGTTCCAGTTCACTGTTCTGCTGCAGCCAGCTCAGGCGTAATTACAGAGTCACGGTTAACAAAAGAGGATTATCAAAGTCGCAAATCAAAGAGGACTGTTGAGTACAGGCTTTGGCCTCCACAAGAATTTATTGAAGAAAAAATACATTATTATTATTATTAGTATTATTATTATTGTTATAATACAATTTCCAAAATAATAAATAAGCTTTATGGTGCTCAAATCACAGCCTGTACAGTAGACTGGCTGTGTTAAAGGTCATACAGGATAAATCAAAATAAATGAATCTGGTTACATTTGTAATATATTAAATGGCTTTTACAGGATTTTGTAATTTTAAACAGTAAATTGTTTATAATATAGTATCTTTCATAGCAAAAAAAGATTGGCATTAAGGTGTTTGTTTTTATTTGTAGCTAAATGTTGTTCCTTCAAATAATTAACATTTTCTTTTCTTTGATCATTTGATAGGGTCATCAAGAGTTGTGTGATAATAATATTATAGATCTGCTTAATGTTGGCTCAGATTCATAAACCGCTTGTGTGTTTGTGTGTGTGCATTATCGAGAATATTTACAGAGTAGTAGGCTATCTGAATTATACATGTGGCATATAAAACCAAAACGATTCAAATCGTAAACTCATCTTTGCACCAGATACACACATTATTATGTGCAGTATTGAGTGCCACACGATATTTTAAAAATGCATTACGTTAGGCTACTTTGCTTGAGAGTAACTACTTTTAGTTTTAGTTTAATTGCCACTGACTCGCTCTAGAAAAACAGACCTGTGATAAAATCGTTATATAAACTCAACTCACATACATCTAAGTCTAAGTCCAAATACTGTCTGAATATTGTCAGATTGAATTTCTTTTGTTTTGGGACTGTAGTCTCTGGTGTGTTTGCAGTGCACTCACCGGTGCAGGACCGTGTCTTGCCTTTGTTCCTGGAGGTGTAGTTGGATGATGCTCCCAGCAGGCTGCCCTGGTGAAACAGACTGCTGCCGTACTCATGTGCTGCTGGGAGAGAGTAGGGATATGTCGGAATGGGATGGTGGGTGGAGGGGGTCTGAGCGCTCATGGAGGCCAGGCTGCTCCTCAGCGGGCTGGAGCCCTCCATCTTCATCCCCTCCGATATCGACACTTGGTATTTGATAGATTCCTTCTCGTCCATGGTGGCGGTGGGAGACGCGGCCCCCGGGTCTGGTGATACGTCCTTTGGTGGTGTAGGGGGGAAAGTATACAGATGCGGGCTGGAGTGGGACGGCGGCGTTAACGAGGATGCGGAGACCGTGTTTGAGTTGCTGCTGCACGGGTAGACTGCGGAGAGGCCGCCTGGGGACGCGGAGCTGGGGTGGTGCAGGCTGGGCTTGCTAAAGGGGCTGACGGCCCAGGCGTTGTGGTGGTGAGCCGACAGGGCTGCTTTCCCTCCGTCCAGCCAGGAAATCCCCGGGCTGTGGATGAGATGAGGCCGGCAGACCTGACTCCCCGTCAGACGAGCTGAGAAAAAAACAAAAGCAGACTAAGTATTACAGCTACAGGTGATGAAACTCATGAAGATATATGGTAGTAAATTTGCATGCTATCGCATGCAAATTTGGATGCAAAACTAAGCGAGACTTGTTGATTCACTGGACACACTGGCTTGATTTAAACGTGTAAATAAATTCCCCAAAATAGACCAGAATTAAACCAGTATGTCTTAGACCAAAAAACAAAACCCAACACATTAGCTTAATTTAAATATATACAATAATTAGGCAGCCTAATTTAATCTCAAGATATTTTACTAGGGTGAATGCCTAAAAAATCTTGAATCATAAAAATTGTAGACTAATGTAAAATGTGACAGCTAATGAACCAGTTTATCTGTGAACCATTTTATCTAACCCATAATCTAGCAGTGTATTTATGCATTAGGCCAGAAATTATTAACATTTTAATTAACGTTTCAAACGGCAGAAAACTGTCAGGTGATAATGTTTAATATGATAGGTTACTGACCTGATGGGCATCATAAGGAAAAACCTAAACATACATAGGCAATTGATTTCAGAAAAAAAGTATAATATGGCGTTATAGCTGTTACTACAAGCCAACGACGAGTTTCTGTCTTGTAGCCTAAAGTTAAAGTTGCACCCTTGTATTATAGCTCCATCTTACCGTGCGCTTGGCTGTAGGACACTCTGGCCCTGGCAGAGTTGTGGTAGTACGGGTTTCCTTGTGAGTCCAGATGATTAAAGAAAACATCCACCTCATCCGGAGGCAGGAGCTGCGCCGTGGGCTCCATGTAGTTGTGCCCCAGGCCGTGGTGGTGAGAGTCCGGGTGTTGTCCGTTCAGCATGGCATGGTGATGCATCCAGCGGGGCTGATCAGCAGCCACTTCCATCTTTGTGGCTTTCTGTAGCGTTATGAGTAAACGAATATCCAGGAAGAGTTCACAGGGTGGTCTAAAGTAGGCCTATGTGTCCTTTACGAGATCTTCACTGTGTCCATTTACAGTTGACTTTAGATTTGTTCCTCTGACTTAAATTCCTCTCTTCTCCTGGACATCGAGTCGAGTTTGACACTGGAAACCTGAAACACGCAAACATCAGATGTTAATATTTTAAAGGCAGGGGTGATGAGCATCAGTTCTCTAAACGCAAAGCTCATGTGGTGCATGTAGTGATGCAATTTAAGATGAAAAAAAAAAATCATCCCACCCACCATATTTACTACCACGTCTCTACTCCTCACTCATCCACAACCTATACGCCTTTTCACAAATATCACTCAATAAGATGCTTCACTCAACATGACAATAAGATAAATACGCCGTACCTTTGCCAATGCTATATTTATCCACAGCGTCCGATCAGTTCGCGCCGCTTTGGAAAAATGTCCCTTTTTTGTTGCTTCAGGTCCTCTCCAGTTCTCACTGGTGTTTGTCAGAGTGAACTCCGTCCACTGGGACTATAAGCAACACGTATACTGTGGCTGACAGCGCGGGGCCAGGCTTGTCAAGCTCATGGGCGGAGTCTTCATTAAAGCTTTGACTCAGCCAATTGCACACCACCTCTACAAAACCCCAGAGGCGGTTCCCCCCACCAGAAGATGCTTTTATAATACTGATATGGAGAAACATAGCCTTGCTGCTTGGGGCCAGGCCTATGACTTTGTTGTAGGCTACTTTATGGAATTGAATGTTTCATCACCAGTGTATTATTCCCTGCAGCATGATATAATATCCATTTAAAATGAATAGGCTGTATTTTCAAACATAGCCTATTATAGCGTAGCCTTTATCCCTAAGCCTATACAGCCTAGTCTACGCGGGGACTATTTTTCATTAAGGGCACAACATTGCAACCACAGACAAATGATTATACAGATACTATAACTGGTAACATTGAAATTAAATAAAATTGTCGCAGACACATGTAAACACGCCAGCTATGCAACTATGTCAGTATATCCACGTCTTTTAGTCTTACTGCATATTTTTGGTGTGTACTGTGAGACAATGGTTCATTACCAGTTTACCAGCACAGTTAAACTCACTGCCTCTAAATCTCAACTTTTAACAGTGAAATAAATGTGAATCGTCTTGAAGATGTGCAGCAATGCTCCCTAAAACACCCAACTTTAATGTGCACAGAAAGCTCTAATGAGAAAACAGTGTACATCTCTTCTTGTTTTTATACAAGGTTAATGTGTCATTGTGCACTGTCCCTGTATAAAGGCAAGGCATTTCTGGCCGGATTCCTTCTTCTCTTGGTCGTTTATGTTCAGGCTACACTTTTTAAAGATCTCTCTCTCTCTCTCTCTCTCTCTCTCTCTCTCTCTCTCTCTCTCTCTCTCTCTCTCTCTCTCTCTCTCGCTCTCTCTCTCTCTCTCTCTCTCTCTCTCTCTCGCGCATGATTGACAGACTATAATTGGAGAGGGAGCGCGTGCAGCCCCAGCCGGCCGACACTGCCGCCTGCTTGACGCCGTTTCCTGACGTCAGTGCATCTTAGTGAAGAAAAAAAAAAAATCAGGACATGAACTTTTCCTAGAGAAAGAGAGACGGGGTTGTCCGGAGTCTGCTTCAGTCCCAGCGGAGGAACTCGAGGAAGGACTCTGCAACTGATATTTACACTGTAGCAGCATTAATAATACATCAATAGCCTACATCCTCCTCACTCTTCTGTGATTTCGTACAACAGGCCAACAAGCACCGCGTGACAAACTATTGAGGTGGACTTGAGATGAGTTTAGGTTTGATTTGATTATATTATATTATAAAACCAAATGTCCTCAATGAGCAATTTTCGCAGAATCACACCCACCAGCAGACGTGGTGTCAACTATTTCAGTTATCTTGAAAATCTTAAAAATAAGGAGCTTGCCAGTGTTTGTAAACGTTTTAGCTGGAGGTCCAACAGGCCTGTGATGAAGTCTGGAGGGATTGTGCTTAGGTGTGAGAGTAAATGAAGTGTCCAGCAGCAGCTGCAGGAGATGTCCTTATTAACCATCACCCTTTGCTCTTGATGTGCATTAAAGCCCACTTATGACCAAAAAGAAAAACAATAATAACGAAGGAACCACGTGACATGTGAGATAATACAAAATAAACCATATGTGCAGTTGATATTATTGAAGTTGGTATGCCTATTTTCATTTGCCAATTCCTGGTACAGGGGCTGCCCATGTGCAAGACAAAGAAAGCGATTTTCAAATCGATCTATCTATTATTATTACATGTCATTTAGCTGACGCTTTTATCCAAAGCGACTTACAATTGCTATATATGTCAGAGGTCACACGCCTCTGGAGCAACTAGGGGTTAAGTGCCTTGCTCAGGGGTACATTGGTTGATGTATTGCAGAATCGGAATCGGGTCTCCCACACCAAAGGCATGTGTCATATCCACTGCGCCATCACCACCTATCTATATATCTATCTATCTATCTATCTATCTATCTATCTATTTATCTATCTATCTATCTATCTATCTATCTAAAACATGTATTACATAACAACTGCCCTTATAGTTCCAACAGAAACTTTAATGATGATTAATATATTTAGATATATCGTTTTTTCTTAATCAGGCTGCAATGTTTAAAGAACTGAATGTCATTCTTTACACAGAAACAACGATTCCTTTCCAGGAGAAAATCTACCCTATAGACTGAAGCAAGTAACATACCGGAGGGACAAGTGTGGCAGCATTAGAGCTCATCAGCATGATAATGTGGAAATACACATGCTTTGAGTGTGAGCCCTTTTGATCTGGCGTGGCGATAAAACCTTATCGGCGGCGAACATCCACTTCCATTTTAGGATTTGACATTAATTCAATCCGCCCTTCTTTTTTTTTTTACTGTTCTTTTTCTCACACGAGGGCAGGAGAAAGGGAGAGGTCGCAGCCCGATTCAGCTCTGAGAATCTCATTATAGGACTGCCATTGAAAGGAAGTGGTTTTACCTCACAATAAAGATCAAAAATGAAATGTCACTATGGTATATTATCAATACAAAAAATGACAATAGTTATTAGCCTATTAATCTTAATTAAAGCCGAATTAATTTGAAGTAGCCTAGCCTATGATTGGTTATTCATTTTATTTGTATTAGTAGGCCTATTAGTATTAGTATGGTGTTTTTATTGTTGTTGTTTTTTACTTTATTTTGTAGTATTATTATATAATACTACAAAATAATTGCTGTTGTTTTTACCACTTACGGTGTTACATTTTATTGACGCGCGTGTGTGTTTAGTCGCTCCCCCAGATTGAAAGAGAAATCCAATGCTGTTAGGATCCTTGGGTCCCACTGATTATAACCCATCCCGGGGTAATTTTTCATCGGTGCTGGCTAATCTTTGTTCTTTGTGAAGATAATAAATAGCCTAATCGTTATCAGCGAGCTGCTGGAGGTGTCGGGGAGAATGGGGGCTGATCGGCCCGGGAAATAGGCTCCAAAGTGCCGCGGAATAAATGGCATTTCTTATCTCTCTCTCCCAGATTATCGCCGCCTTTTCAAACTCGCACAACAAATACATCTAATGCAGGGAATGCATCATTTACTGAGGCAGATCTGTGTAAATGATAGATAGATTAGAGGGAGGGGGCTGCATGGAGGGGCATGGTGTTGGCTATTATTTACAAGTTTAATGTTCTGCATGTGCAAAGTCTTTATTCTGTGTATTTAGACAGCATAAATACAGCTCGCTATTCCATATTAGGTTATCTGCGGCAGCCATCTGAGGTTCCGGTTCTTTGTTGTGGTATCTCATTTCTTTCATGTTGGATTTTACTGGATAAGAGTTAGACGCAGCCGCTTCACTCTGGGAGACAAAAATATTTGAATAATGTTTTCATGTGTTGGAAATTTTGCAAATAGCAAATGCGAGCAAGCGGTAAGCTTTTAAACCGGCGGTCTGGGTACAAACAGGCCATGTTAGAATAACTTCATATTTGAAACTAATAGGCCAGGAGTGGGATTTTTTTTCATTTTATTTTTTTATCATGGTCTAAATCAGCACATTATGTGTTTGTTTGGTTTCAATCCTGAAGCATTGTGTTCCTTAAAATAATGAAAACAGTAAAGATGATTTGATAAGGTCATTGAAGTCAAATTTCACTCAACCCTCTTATTTTGTCAAACAAGGCTATTTATTAATTTCATCAAAACATTTATAGACCAAATTTCACTTAAGGAACATGGGAACACTTTGAAAACTTGCATTAAGACACATAAATACATTAAGAATTAAAAACACTTCATAAGGTGAACATGTTGCCCCGTTAGGCACAAAGAAGGAAGAGTAACCTATGTATTGTAGTGTTAAAGCATTGTGTATGAGTGTGGGGAGTGACCAGAAAAGGTATTTTTTTCCATTATATACTAACTGGATGCTTTTAATAACTTGGCAGCTGCAGCAGCCCTGGGTGCTGCTGATGGTCTCCAGGGTAACAGAGATAACAGCACAGTCATTTTCCATATCTTACAGTCTATTATATTCAAGGATTAGTTCTCCTTCCCGAAAAGGTCAAACATAAAGTCAAGCCAACCAGGAGTGCTCCTCCTCCGCCTGCTCCTTCACCCTAATGTGACAGAGCATTTCCCTTTTTTTAAATCACAGTTAAACCAGTGGGATGACCTTTACTGACCTGCTTTGATAGATGCAAACCTCCCACAGAAGACAACAAACCTCCATGGATTTTCCTTTAATATTATAAGGATAGTGATTTGATTTGGTTAACCATCACTGTGCACCACATTTATATTTTTCTGTTACACTGTCTTATCCATCTAAAATCATAGTTCCTTCGCCTCTTTAATTCACTGACCCAAACATTGCTTTCTCTTGACTCAAGAGACAAAGATCTAGATGAGAATGACAAAGATTAGATTATATAATAACTCATCAGTGGTATGCAGGGAACTTCAATATATTAAATCCCTGATATAGATCCAAAAGATTTGAACATACCCCCCTGGGCCGTATTCACAAAACATCCTAAGGCTAAAAGTAGCTCCTATAACTGGCAAAATAAAAAACAATTTACTTTATTTGTTTTAATTTATTTTATTTTCTAGTTGAATTGATTTCATTTTTTTATTAAATACATAAATACACTACATATATGTATTTGATTTAACTATTCATTTATTTTAATCTGTCATATATTTAAATATATGTTTTAATTTAATTTAACATTCTCTGACTGCCTCACCTGTAAACTGTAGTGGTAGTGGTGGTATGATGAGTGAGTTCATTCAGAAACATGACGTCATCCAGAGGAGGCAGTGTTGAGGCAACAGATCAGTCAGGAAACTTTGAAGTGGTGTAAAGTAACTAAGTATGTTTACTCGGGTACTGTACTTAAGTACAATTTTGAGGTATGTGTAGTACTTACTCTCCATTTCTGCTACTTTATACTTCTACTCCACTACAATTCAGAAACAAATGGTGAACTTTTTACTCCACATTCGTTTGATAATTTTACTTACTCGTTCATTTCCAGATTCAGAAAATACACTCAAGAAACACATTTTGATAAGATAAGAATTTATTGATTGCCGGGGGGAAATTCACAAGTTACCCATCAGTAAAGTAATTTAAATTTGCTCTACCTTCACCAGCTGCAACATTAAAGTGATGGACACATTAATGCATCCATTCTGATAATCCATTAATATAATGTTTATTATCCTGAAATGGGCCATTTTTTAATGCAGGACTTTTACTTGTAACACAATATTTCTACACAGTGGTGTTGCTACTCTTGCATATGTAAAAGTTATTCCGCCTGAAGATTATTAGGATTTATTTTAAGTCCAGTCCGAGAGAGAGACCGGTCCACCACAGTTTGTGTTATAAATGCCACATTTTCTCTTGAGGACGGGTTGGCCATAACTTTTACCCTGAAACTGAACTCCATCTTTGCTTTCATTATCACTATACTTCAATATTATGAATAATTCAATTATTCAGTATTTACACTTTTTTCTAAACTGGACTCTACTCTCCTGTTACCGTTGGTTTACACACATTTCACTAAAAATGTTCCAGTATCTTTTGAATGTCCCTACTTGTTCTCTTACTTCACTGTGTGTAGTGTTGAGAAGGATCTTTACAAAGTCATTAGAGGTCAGAGGTTCACTACTTCACTTCCTGCCCTAAGAGCAGCAGGAAGTGAAAGTTTACAACACCTTGTCACTAACAACCTGTCAATCAAGCTTTGTTTCACTAGAGCTGTCCTGGGAGTTGTAGAATTCAAAACACCGCTTTTCTTCTCAACCTGTGAGTTTTTATTAATTTCAGACGTGCCTTTATTTTGTCTTTACGTGAATCCAGTTCCTGTGGGGGTGTGTGTGTGTGTGTGTGTGTGTGTGTGTGTGTGTGTGTGTGTGTGTGTGTGTGTGTGTGTGTGTGTGTGTGTGTGTGTGTGTGCTGGTGAGCAAGTGTGCATGTTCAGATGTGTGTAATAAGGACTGTAAAGGCAGGTACTGTTCAGGAAATAAAATGTGCTAACTGGCCAGAGAACTGGAAAAGCTGCTTATGGTCACTTGAGTTTGAATGTTTTCTGCAAACTTTTGTGCTAATTCATTGAGTAGAGTAGTTGAGAAATGTCACATTATAAGAGAAATCTTTGACCTGCTGGTGGCGCTAGATACAACGTCAGGGGATAACTAAAGTCTGATTGACTGACGTTGACATCCATAGAGCCATGAAGCTGTCACTGTCACTGAACACTGTCTCTTGCTTTTCCTCATGTTTTCTTTCCATCATCCAGACTACTTTAGTCCATGTTTCATAGAAAAAACTGAGTGACAGCGTTTGCCTTCACCTCCAAGGAAAATGATGTGTACACATCTTAAGTGACAAAGATTTAACTGCAGTATATAAGAGCATCCATGTGCTTTATGTTGTCTAAAGGTTGAGTTTCTGCATGTATGTGTGTGTGTTTTTGTGTGTGCATCTCTTTGCTCTGTGTTTGATCCTCAGTGATTGTGAGTCTATAAATCTCCTGACTTTCCTCCTGCTGTGAAGAAATGTCTGCTGCTTTGCTTAAGCTGATTCTCCAGTGCTAACCCATCCTGCCTGTCACTCGCACGCACACGCACACACACACACACACACACACACACACACACACACACACACACAGTGAGACAGCGAATAAACAGGGTGTGTGTGTGTGTGTGTGTGTGTGTGTGTGTGTGTGTGTGCGTGCGTGCTGGGGAAGAAGTGAAGTGCAGTATGAAGGATGTGGTAAAGCAGCCTAATGGTCAGCTGTGTTTCTCTTTTTCTCTCTCCGTCGCTTTCTCTCTTGCACCTGCAGAAAGTTGTGGCAGAGTGACAAAACACACACACACACACACATACACAATTTTTGACAGACACAGTGTTTGTTGGTTTATTAATTGTCAAACGTCTTCCTGGTATTTCATGTGGATTATGATGAGCTGCTTCTGACCTGGTGGTTTCCTTTCATGTGTGTTTGTGTCAATCGGCATTATCAGATTAGATAATCCTTTGATTTCAGAGTCTGCCTGATCAGCATCATTCTCAATCTCATCACCTTTCCTCTCGCTACAGTAATTATTCCTTCTCTCCTCCACATCAGAGCGTCAGTTTGATGGATTATAATGCAAACAGTGAACACCAGACACTCTGATACTATGGGAACTAAAGAGGGCAACTGATGTGAAGCATTATCACCAAATGTTTTCTGGATATGTATTTTTTCCTTTTACCTAAGTAAGAATTGGCCACAATAATATTTTAGAATAGGCATAAATTCACTTTTACAGTAAAGCTTGTTTTATTTACAGTATTTTGGGCCTATAAGATGTCATGAAGAGAAACTGTCCTGATCTGCTTCCCTCACAGTGAACAAAAGATTGACCTTAAACCTCCAATAACTTGAAAAAAAAAAGTTTTTAACAACTTAGGAGCAGCGGGAACACGTTGCAAACACAACACTGACATATTATCACCTTACTAATGATCATATTTATAATAGTAACAGGGGAAATTTGCAAAGAAATGCCAATAAAGACAAAACTGGAAAATGGCCATTTTTGTCACCTGCACTCTAAGAATTTCTGGTTTGTTGTTGTTCACATTCATGGGTAAGGGCACAACAGACTGCTGTAATCTTATTTTATTTCCACTGAATTCTCATAAGCTCAGCATCAAAGCACTGATCATTCAAGTAATCCAGCTTTATCTCTGCAGTGTCACATGAGTGTGTGACAGCCGCTATTTACAACAACTTGGGGGGAAATCAGTACATTAGCATCAAGCAGATGCGGCACATGTTGAGTATTTATTAAATACATATTTTAGTTCATTTAATATGTTAGGTGTTACAAAATCTCACTCACAATACAGCCCCTAGTGTCTCTTCCCCTCCCTGAAAAAAAAAAAAAAAACTTTTTTCACTTTCTTGTGCAGATCTAGAAATGACAAGAGATGGAGTGAGGCCTGCCACATGGCGCCCTCTGTGTCCTCCTCTCCCCTCCCTGCTCACCCCAGCTCCTCACCACATCAGGATACACTTGTTCTGGTGAATTCCGGTTTCAAACGGAACGCTGCTTTGCTTTGGCTTTCTGCAGGACCAGTATTAAAAGCAGGCACATTCTGTCTCTCGGTGGCCCTGTGGTCAGGGAGGGGGAGCCTCTAACGGCATGTTGTTTTCACACACCTTTAAAACCTCCTCCTCCCACCCCCCTCCTCATCCTCGACAACCCACATGCACCCCCTTATCACCATGACAGCAGATTTAAGAATGAAAAGTGTATTGTGAATAGGGTTGCAGGGGATATTCCGGTTTCAGAAAATTGACAGTTATCATGCCGTATATATTTGCTTTTCTATGGTATTGAAAAAATATTTTCAAAAGGGAGACTTTTTGCACATACTATTGTTAAAAAAACTGGTTCCAAGTTTCAATTATAATAAAGGGTTTGTTCAACCAAAAAAACCTTCGATTTTCATTCATTTAAGGGTCATTGTAACTGATAATAAAAATTGTCTAATACAGTGAAACTGTGGTATATTCTGAGACAGTTACCGTACTGTGAAAATCTCATACTCTTGCAACCATATTTGTGAAGTTATAAAAGAGTCTTTACATTTCGCAAACTCTTCTCACTGCAGTAAGTTTTTTGACCTTTGACCTCAAACCTCAATTACGGTGCCCCTAGTGTTAAAAAGAAGTACCGCAAGGAGGTTTTTTGGTTTTGTCTTGTTTTTGCAGTGTTTCTAGTACAATCAAAACCACTGAAAGGAATCACATTTTACTGAAATACATAGGTTCAATACATATACATATGACATCATTTGACATTTCACATGACAGAGTTATTTTTCAACTGTTTATTTTCATATAGAGCACACTATCTATTGCTCTGTAGTTTCTATACACAGAAGGTTTCTGCCTCTTTGTGTTTGTGACTGAGTGGGAAAATAATTTCCCAGATCTCCTCTTTGTTAAGCAACATTGCCACCTGGTGTTAAACAGAGACAGACTGGCTTACTTACACTGTTTCATTGTTAAAGTAGTCGAGATGAGAGCTGATAGGCTTCAAACCGTTTATCTGTGAAAGCTGGGCAGATTTTTGCCCTTTATGAAATACCTGACCATCTTTTTGTTCAGCTTACCTAGTATACGTAGGTCCTCTCTGTAACTGAACTAATCTTTGGAAGGACTGGAACTTATATTTTTACTAAAGGGAAATTGCAAAGTGTATACTGAAGTCAGACCATCTTCACACCTGATATTTACCCAGAGTGAGGCTGATTACTGATCAGTAAAGCTGATCATTATTAAAGTTGGATAGATTGATGGATAGAAATCACCTGGATAAATACATGATGTGATCATGAAACTAAAACAAAATGTTTTTCAGTAGCCATTTGGAGATTTGGCTTTTGTTCATAGTATCTCTTAAAGTCCCCCTCCTCCTCCAGACACGTGTTAAAGTATGTAAAAATACTCTGGTTAATATTTTGTTCACCAAGATTTTACCACATAGAAAGTAAAAAAGAAGTATCTGAAAAGGTGCTGTAAGCATATCTACTCTTTCTCCCTCATTGAGAAAATATGGATCTGGCCTCGCGTCCCGCCCACCACTGCTGCATGTATGCTAAGTTGACTGGTGATAGAGCAGTGTGCATCAAGATGGCTAGAAACATCAGAGAGATTCAGCCATTCATGTTTTCGCTCTCTGTAGTGACAGTCCGCTCTGCGCTGGAGGTTTCAGGTTTCTTTTCCGGCTTTTGCGTATCAGACAGCGATTGGCTTACGGGATAGTGACGTACCAAATCTAGCTTGGCAGGATATGTTTAATTCTCAGATTTCAGGAAAGTGCACAGACATCTTCTTCAGTAGAGGAATGTAAAAAACACCTCTCTAGTGACACATTTTGCACATATACAAATCAGTATAGTCAAGGTCTCACATTTTAGGGGACATTTTCTGTGACCATCATGACTTTTCAAATCAGCTTTTGCATCAAATACATAGATAAGACATCTTGTCAATGTCTGCCTCTAGATGTGTAGATAGTGCTCTCAGCATACTCAACAAAGTGGTTTAAAGATGAGTTAGATGTATATGTTGATGTTTTTAATCTGATTTCTTCATGTGGCATACAGTAATGAATGACACAGGTCACAGGGGAACTTCCCTCAGAGGAGCGCAGCGTTTCTTAGAGGGATGTGCTAGCTAACCGCTGCCCAGGCTGGGCTTCCGGCCCTGGGGTAGAAGAGCCTACCGGTACCCCTCACACCCTGCGCCACCGCTATCACCCTACTCCAGACACTGTGCCAGGATACTGTGGTGACACAACCCTGGGCCTCTGTTCCTCCCTTGTCAACAAGACTGATGGATGCAGAAAGGAGAAAAGAAGAGGTCTCATTGATATTTAAGGTGACTGCAGCTCAGAGTATGAAGAATACAATTTATTTATTTATTTTTTAGGAGATTAATTGAGATTTAGGGATAACATGAAAGAGAAAATAAGGTGAAGATGAGTAGAAAATGACAAGGAGTAGGTACAAGTGATTTATTTTCCCATCAGAACTGAATTGTCTTTTTTTTTTAGGTATTGAGCTGCATTTGAGAGATTCATCATGATGAGTATTTCTCAAAGACAGAAACTTTATTTAGACCAACAGGACAATGTGTTCATTGTAAACTTACCCACTGCAAATGTTGCAAGTTATCTTTAGTAAAATAAAGCTTTTCTCTGACTTTTCAGTATGGTCAGGAGCCACTAGAGGGCACAACATGGAGCCTTTCACTTTAACCTTGTGTTGTTTTCTCCAGTAATACAACACAC